>NC_090188.1:15945426-16141490 GCF_024679245.1 Pseudorasbora parva
GAACAGCTGTAAACATGATCAAACATAGCAGCTTGATCTACACTGAAAAACATGCCTGTATGAGTAGCATGGAAACATGCTCCAGATCTCATTCCTTTTAATTAAAGGTTCTCATGATAAACTGTCAGGTTGCTTTAATTGGTATGTATGCATGTTGCTTCTGTACTGTTGTCTGTTACGTTTTCCATTATGAAATTATGAACTCAATAAATGGGTTCACATAGTTCTCTAGTTGCAATAAACATGCTGAAGCCTGATCATTAGCGGTGCATAGTTAAATGTGCATGTTCTTCTCACATTCTGGAAGAATCTGACAGCTGGAGGCTTGGTATTTATTTTTATCTGTGCATGTAAAGCTGCCTCTTAGTTAGAATGATCTACACCTCCTTCCCGCATCCCGCCGCCCTCCCGCATTTGTTCCTGCTAATTAATGACTGTGGTGCTAATTAAAAGCCAGGCAACACTCAATACATTCTGGGTCCTTGAGAAATATTAACATTTTCATTTTGCAGGTCTCAGAGACTAATGAATATTCCATTGCAAAATTTCCAAGGAAAATTATAGGGTTGGGAGGAGCAGGACAGAGAGACATATAGATCTATATTATGGAGATTTCACACAGGGAGTCCTGTGACATGACAAGGCCTGATGGAGTAAAGAAAAAAATGAGCAGAATAGAATAAAAGGTTTGGCTATAGCCTAGCCAATTTAAAGTCATTGCCATGCTCGGTCAAAAAGTATTTAAATGTTTCATGTTAATACAAACAAACACTCTCTGCCATGGAAGACAGTATGCACAAGAGAAAAGAAACGCATGAAAGAAAGGCCTCCGCTTTGACCGTATGCTGAGCAACAGGAAGCCTCCTACTGCGTTAAACATGTATCATCTTTACGCATAAATCAAGCCTGTGAACAAAATGTCTGTGCTGGATGAGATAAAAGGGAAGAAGCAGCCCAAATGTGGTCTCTTGGGCACAGTTCCACACCTCCACCTCTTTCCATCCACTCCCCACATTTTAATTGCCACTGTTTGCCAATTGCCACAGCTCATACTGTGCCCATAATGACTGTTCCTCACAATGCTGCCATAGCACTTGATCTCTCTTTTAATGATCCTCCTTCTGTAAATTTGTACTGCACTTGTTTCTTATCTCACAGATCTTTATCAGCTCTGCTCGCCTGTGGATACATTAATTGGGGAGCGATTCATTGACCACCGATCCTTCTGGCGTGACCTCTGTAAAACGCACAGTCACTCATTTGCACTGCTGATTTGATTACTGACGCGCAGCCCTCTATAGCTCCTTGAGTGCAATTAGTGTAAAATCTTTACCAGGGACGCATATGACGGTTACATTCAATTAGTCATATGTAGATTTTCATGGGGATGATAATTGTTAACGCCAGATTGGACAAGGCTGTGCAAATTCTATGACTGTTTTTATTAGGAAACATGAGTCGTAAAAACATTTCCCTTTGAATCATTTGTCAATTTACATAAGATTGGTTTTATAGACAATTCACATAGAAATACATAGAAAAGCTCTGCTTGTGTTTGTGAATGAGACCCAGTGAATTGTTGCTGGTGTACTTAATATTTTGACTGGGAAAAGACAATTATTCAAATGTATTCAAAATTATTCAATTTCATCAGTTTTCTGTGGTTCTTCTGGTAAGAAGGAATAAATCGGAATGATACAGAATGAAAGTCTGCTCCATGAACACAGCAACAAATTATGTGTAACAGTGCTTAATTTGTACATGACAAAAAGAAAGACAGTTACACTGAAAACAATTCACTTCAGAGTATTCAAGGCTTGGGAAATGTTGTGAATTATTCAAGTTAGTTAGGACTGACACTTATGTTTTTGCAAGTTCCTGACAGACTGTCAGTCTGTGATGTTTTTTCCTGTGTTGGGGATTAATCCTAGCCTAGAAATCTAGACGCACCCTAGTGGCAGCAAATCTTGCAGCCAGTGTCGTCTAGCCACTCTCCATTGACTTGTGAGCTGGAAAAACTAAACTCTGGTTGGGCCAATCACATCATGCATAGTAGAGTCGGTGGGTGGGCTTAACATAATGACGGCAGAGTTGCAGAGTTTCCGCGGGCTACTTGTAAACAAAGAAGCTGGCGAACGGCGGTCTTTCGAATCGGCTTTGGCCGCGACTCTGGAAGACTTGGAGTTAAGCTTTTCTTTGAGAAAAGAACAAAGAACGGCACTGAAGTCATTCTTAGTAAGGGAAGATGTGTTTGGAGTTTTGCTGACCCGAAACGGCGAAAGTTTAATCTATCAACTAGCTCTGCTTCAGGTTGTTCTGGTTGGTTGTAGCGCTATCCAATTGTGTGCAGAGGGAGTTTGAAAGACAACCGTTTATCCCGCCCCTCGGATTGAGCCCTGTCAATGGTGAGTTCCCAGACTCAGCATCTTGATGTGGGTCTGGCTTGTCAGGCATTTAATGTGTTACACAAGTAGGTGCATATGTTTATGAGCAATATAATATATTATTTAACCGATTTATTCAAATACCGTTTAATTCTGTAACAATACAGGTGGCTGTCTTTATTAATGACTAATTCAATTATTCATTCAGCTGATTCATTCAACTCACTGATTCATTCAAGGATAAAACACCACCACTGTTTGTGCTGCAATGCGCTATTATGGCTTCATTTTGAACAATTGTCATTGGCAGAGGGGAAAAAATAGCACGTTTGTTTGTTTGGTTTACATTGTTAAGGCATATATGAACACAGCAATAATGCTCAGATTCACACCAAAGTAACCAGCCCAAGATTGCCTGAACAAGGTGGCCTCGGTCCGATTGAAAACAAACTCTGGAGCAGTTCACTTGTAGTAAAAAAGCAGGAAATGGGTTACGTAAAAAGCAGCAGTGTCTAAATCTTTGGGAGAGTACATTACTTCTTATGGCAGATGAATAACAGTAACAAAGAACACCTCTTTGATACTGTTGCATTGAAAGAATGCGAACGAATCCTTTATTTCTGCTTTACATGTTAGAATTTATTCCCTGTTTTGGAATAAAGCAAACAATCAAAATACCCTAATATGTTCTTGTTTATTGAACTATTATTATTATTTGCGTTGCTTCTTTAGGGGCTACACAGAATGCAAAGAGAAACTGTTGAGCCAGCCAAATGCTTTATATTTATTTATGTTGTATATAATATCAAAACAGATTCTGTCTTTTAAAATGCATTTTTTTCAGTCTGGAATTTGTATAGTATAAGCATTATGCAGCATTAAACTGAGTACTTGATCCTCTGTAAAAGGATGAAATGCGCTGTGTAGCCAACAAAGGCTTATGCTATCTGTCGAGGCTTGTGCGCATGGCATATGCATATGCTCTGTTTGTACTATGCCATTTAGAGCCAGGGACATTTTTCTTTGTCACATTGCTCTCCTGCCTCAACCAGCTGTAAGCGGGATTAGCCTCCAGTGTCTTTGAAAAGTCAAGAAGTGAGGGAAAAATGAGGATAAAGTGATGACAGGGTGGAGAGAGAGCGAGGAAGAGCGAGACAGGCATAAACACATGGGCAGTTACATGAGCAAGAGAGCCAAAGAGAGAGCAAACAGCTTGGCTGGGAGGGACATGGCATGCATATTTCATATATAAAAGACAAGCATTTCATTTCCATATTTAGTGAACACTGAGAAGACTTATTTGAGCAGTCAGAGCTTTGCTGAAGTAGAAAATCAGCAAACTCGCTGTGCCCATGTATTTCCAAATCAATCTACTGCCATCTGCAACAGATGCGTGACATGACACGTCTGGATTTCCCATCTGATTTCCCGAAAACCCTCTAACATTTTTCACTTTGATTGGCTTATCTATGTCTAGGAGTTTTATAGTTATGAGATGCACTGGGACCGTCCTGGCCTCGTGTTTTAATTAAAGTGGTGTGATGGCTTAGTGGTTTGAAAGAATATTCCAGGTTCAATAACAGTTAAGCTCAAACAATAGCACCTGAGACAATGTTGATAACCACAACAAATAATTTCCACCAATCTGGATCACAATAAGGTAATTGCAGCCAGTGTAATTTTAATATCATTCAAATATAATGATCATATTCATATTTTTTTTAATTAGTCTTTATTTTCATATTTTCATTTTTCATTTTTTTTTCGGTTCAGCTTGAGAATGTTTAGTTCTTAACTTTGCATTTTAGTTAGTTGCCAAGACAAAATTTCTCATTTTAATTATTTAAGGGTTTTTTTCAGCTTTAATTCAGTTAAAGAATATCAGTTTTAGTTAACAATAATAGCATTGCTTACAATGGAATGGGCCTGTCTAGAAATGTTAAATTACTAACTTTTGCTGCATTTATCCCTACAAGGTACAAGTCAAGCACAGCTCTTAACCCCATTGAGACTGTCCCTAAAATACATCACTTTCGTTTCACACTTGCATATAATTATATAGAGTAAATTGAAATGCGTATTTGGCATGCTGTCCGGAGGGAAGGGACTTCCACGAGCTCGTACTTGGTTAGAACTAAAACAGCAAAATGTGGAGAAAGGGTGGTGAGGCGACGATGATAAACTGTCAACAGAACGGATGTAAGACTGCTGCGTATATATATATATATATATATATATATATATATATATATATATATATATATATATATATATATATATATATATATATATATATATATATATATATACCTCTTTGTTGATTAGCTGAGTGCTCTCCACCTGTGTCAATTTTCTGAAAGCCCTCCTCCCGTATCTTTGTTAATAAACATCGTTAAAAGCATCTATTAAATGACTTTTTACTAAATGTGGCTTTTTGTGTGTGTGTCCCAAATCAGGTGTAAAGAGGGTTTCCAGGGCATTCGCTGTGACCAGTTCCTGCCCAAGACTGATTCCATCCTGTCTGACCCAAGTAAGTGTTCTTTCATTTTGCTTTAATGAGTCAGATGCATGTAGACGCACACATTTTTACTCTTCAGTGTCTAGTTAATAGAAAATACCACATGTATATGTATTATACAACCCTTTTTTGCGCAGGGTCACTGATGTGAATAAAGAGAAATGGCAGTATAACTTTCAGTTTCTAAACCAAATGAATGCTTAACCTCCGTAAACCATAATGCATTTATACATTCATTTGCCAATAACAACAAGGCTTTGCAGTTTGCAGTCTTACAGACACTGTTGTCATAGAAACCTTGTCATTACCAAAGTGTCATAACATTTTCATATTTTCCTGACAGGAACAGATTTCAAAATTTCCCCACCCACTCAGCTAATGGCCGTATATTCACATGCGTCTACCAAACCTGAATGTTTCTTTTCTGAATGATGTATACAATTTCCTCGAATAAGGCAATTATATTGTGTGCTTGCATGCATACATTATGCATATAAATCATACAAAAGGATGTTTTTTTTTTAAATGTGTTTTCTGTGGCTTAGGGTTAGGGGAAACAATATATAGTTTATACAGTGTCCCCATAAAACACGGCAACCCCAAGTGTGTGCGTCTGTGTGTGCATGCGTGTGTGTGTTTGTGTGTGTGCGCGTATAGGTGATTACATGTCATGTGCAGTGAGTAAGCTCACTTGATGAGTCACAAATGGAGCATGATTATGAGGGGTTTTGTTTGTTGACCTTCTCATACAGATCTATCAGTGCCATTTTTTATAAAGGATAATAAAATGAGCTGCTCAAGAATTTGCAGTGTGCACATAGTAATTGGTGAAAAATACAAAGGCGATCTCACCAGCGAAGCACACATATTTGTATTAAACAAAAACACATACATCCACACCAAAATGCCCACTTATCACATGATCATTTTTTGTTACTATTTTATTTACACAGACACACACATATACTAGACATACAGATATAACTAAATATAGCTCAGGCTGACATATGCATTATGAATTCTATTTAAAAAGTAAGATTATTCAGACTCTTAATATGTATTAAATGAAATGATTTTATTTCGAGAAATATATAAGGACACATAACAAAGGCAATAAAGAAGCATATTGATTAGTCAGTACAACTGGTTAAATTCATCATACTATGACATCACAATTCCAACTATTGCTCGAAAAGGAGAGGGTAGAAGAAAACTTATTTAAGCCCATCAATACAATTATTGATATGCAAGTAAGAAATATGTTAATTTATTATACACATATTATAAAACAAGGAGCCATATAGGCCTATATAGAAATGAGGGAAAAACTAAATGTGTGTAAATGTGTTGACATTTTTATATATATATATATATATATATATATATATATATATATATATATATATATATATATATATATATATATATATATATATATATATATATATATATATATATATATATATATATGGCTGCAGGGGCAATGCTTGGGCTTTAATACGTTTTATTAAAGTTATGTAGTTTTTACCTAAAACCTACCCATTAGCCCCCGGTTCACGATTCCCCCATTCAAGCATTCCATAAAATGGGTTAAAACAGCTCACCATTTTGTAGGATATTTGATTCACATTCACAACGGACAATCGTGACCTAAATATGATTTTCATTTACAATAACACATCCTAAAACGTGGCATTATTAACTTTTCGCGCCATCACTCAAGTGTGCACTCAAGCTCAGAGGGTCTCCATTCTCGGCTCATGTCGTGTCTGACTTGACCAGACTCGACCAGACCGTTTGAATCAATGAGTTGTTGAGATCAGATCGGTCTGATTCACGGAATTAACCAATCAGTATGCTTTGCAACCCTATTTAACAGGTTAATTGAAAAGTGTCCGCTTGTTCACAAATTACACATCGCTCACACCTCAGAGTGGGTAATGGTTTCTTCAGTTCAAAATAATGATGAACAACAAATGTAGTGGAGTAAAACGTACAATATTATGCTTTGGCATGTAGTGAAGTAAAAGTAAATGTTTACCAAAATAAAAAATATAGTAAAAATGCTTTGTTACTGTATATACGTACAGTGATATATACTGATATACACAGTATAGTGCATGTGAGACCTGTTCTGGCAAAATTAGTAAAAAATAAAATAAATGTATGATTTTTTTTAATCTGACTGAGCTACACCTGTTTGAAGTTGATAGTCAGCAAAGTCAGTTTTGAGGAAAATCTAATTCCAAAACAAAATCACCTAGCAACCATACCTTAAAATCCCTGATAATAACTTGAACATATAAGACTTGAACAAATAATAATTTGACACACTCCAAGTCAACATCAAATACCTTTTTTTCCCATGATACCACAATTGTTTGATTAACAGTAATGAAACAGACAGTATATATATTAAGACCTACTGTATCACATGGATCAATATATTGTTACACATCACGTTTTCCCCAACAGTTAACCAAACATTCTCTTAAGACATTGGTGAATACTTGCCAAGACAGATATATTGAAATACTGTAATTCTGTATGTGTGTATATATCAGGATCACATGCTGTCTGAGGCGTCTTTGTGTGCATGCTTCGGATCTGTCAGTCAGTGTAAGATTGTTTTCATGAATAAAGGAAATACTCCTCTCAAAAAACATACAAATAAAGATACTTTTAGATGTTTAATTGCTATTTGGAACATTGGGATCGCCAAATGAGGGCTTACTGAACACATTTTTGTGAATAACTTGTGAATAATAATTTGATTATTTTGCATGTAGCTCAAAATTATCCTGTGTGTATTCCAACTCATCTTGCCAGCACAGGTTGCGATAGATAAATAGATAGACAGATAGATAGATAGATAGATAGATAGATAGATAGATAGATAGATAGATAGATAGATAGATAGATAGATAGACAGACAGACAGACAGACAGACAGACAGACAGACAGACAGACAGACAGACAGACAGACAGACAGACAGACAGACAGACAGACAGACAGACAGACAGACAGATAGATAGATAGATAGATAGATAGATAGATAGACAGACAGACAGACAGACAGACAGACAGACAGACAGATAGTCAGTCAGTCAGTCTATTTCTGTTTCTTCTACTTCACTTGAAGGTTAGTGAACAACACTGTAATCTTCAGAATAGCACCCTGACAGAGTTTGGCTAAGATTTGCACTAGAAGTCTGCCAAGTCTAAGCCACTTATTATCACTTTTGGCACAAAGACAAGGAGCCACCTATTGGACATACAAAAAAACTGAATTAAGCACAGTCGAGTAACCAATTTCAGACATGTCACAACAGCAAATTATTAATAATGAGCTTACCACTCAATTCAGACAATAATAGCTCTGTTGAAGGAAAATTTAGCACCCTGTCAAATTGCTATTGTGTAATAAAAGCTGCACACATATTGTATGTTGAGCAACTAGACACAACACTTTGGTTTATACGTATGACCCTCTACACACAGGACACAAACATACTGCAGGGTGACATAACGTGCTTAAAAATTCAGATGACACTCTTGGCTGTTTAGATTCACATGATCTTCATCAGCACAGACAAAAAAGTAGACAGGCTTTCAGAGTTTAAAGTTTTAGATGCCAGTAATGGGTTCACTGACAGGACAGGCACACACCGCCGCTCTTAAAAGCAACATTCACAGAGGACGGGGACATCCTGGGTCACCGTGTCCTTGAGTTAGATGGGCAGGCTTTCATCACACATCTCTCGAACCTTATTTCTTTTACAACGTGTCTCTATCCCTCCATGTTCTGTCTGATGATCTTCAATTAGATACAAAATTACAACTGATACTGTACAAAATGAATTCTGTCATCATTGACCTGATCCTCAAGCCTTCATGACTTACTTCCTTCTGTTCAATACTCTTTTTGTAGCCTGGATGCCAGCCGAACTTAGCTCCGCCCACAATTTTTTTATGTTGGGCAGTTCGGTCTGGCCTCAATCCATAGAGGAAAACTGTTCGGACCAATGAAATCATCAGGGCGGGCTTTAGACGATGACGGACAGATGATCAACAGTAACGTAATCATCACGTCATCAAAGGGGATTGGATTATATTTGTTCAAATCCTAAACGGAGAGCTTCTTTGTATATGCATTTACCATAGCAATTTCCCTAAAAAATGATGATCATGTTGAAAAAAAATGGTGTTTGGGGGGTAAAATGTGTGTTATTTTGGCAAGGTTGCCTGCTAAAATTCACAGTCTATGTTGAGATATGACAATGCGTCGCTTCGTTGCTCTGATTGGTTGTAGGTCTATCCAATTGATGTCTTTCCTGGTTCGGTTGAAACACGCCCCATAATCACAGCCCAATGGAGCAGTTTCAGAGCCCATCAGGCTACTCTTTTTGTCTATAAAAGGAAAATCATTGGGTGACATTGGGCCTCATTTGCTTTCATTGTGTGGAATTTATATATATATATATATATATATATATATATATATATATATATATATATATATATATATATATATATATATATATATATATATACCATATACCATATACCATATATTGTGTTGCACAGTAGAAATACATTTATGGCGGTTTAGAGTTATTTATTTATTTATAAAAATGTAATTAACTATTCTTTTAAGTATTATTTTTTGGATAAAGTACTATTGAAACTGAACACTTCCACTTTTACTCAATTGCATTTTAAAGTGTAAAACTTCATGAAGAGAAATTTAAAGGTTTCCATGACCATATTCACGGTTAAATTTGAGTTAAGCTCGACAAAATCAGTGGCCTGCGGTTTATTACCAGAGAACGGCATTTCAGTTCATCCCTCAATTTGTCAAACAGAACAGGAAATGTGTTTATAGTAATGCTCTTACAATGAAGGCATAAGAGGCAAAATAGCCAGAGGGTTTGAAAGCAGTATATTTTTGAAATTGCAGATATAAGATTTTAGTTTGTAATTTTAGCTGTAATTTGTTATTTCTTTTCGGTGGGGCTACTTTTGGTGAAGGAGCTGCAGTTATGTAATTTCTTTGGGTAGATTTGGGGTTTATGATTAGTAACGTCCTATCCTTTTTTGGTATCTTTGTGGGGTAGGATGCACTCTTCTTCCGTCTACATTCTTCTACCTTTTAGTTGTATCCAACCAACTCATGTCTAACAGTGTCATATGTATTTATCAAAGCACCTGACCCAGGGATAAGAAGAACATGCTGAATTATCACAATCAGTTTTTGGATTGCATCAAGATCAAACATTTGAAAGGCAAGGCTGCACTCCAAGTGAATTAAGTTTGTTCATTCCATGGGAAGACAACGCCAGACACGCATGCAGTCTCTGAATATGATTTATTTCATTGTGTTGAGTCTACAAGATCAAAATTTCATGTTTACGGATACATTTTTTACTGTAGTTAAAGTTAAAGGGTTAGTTCACCCAAAAATGTATTTAATGAATTACTCACCCTCATGTCGTTGGACACCCATAAGACCTTCGTTTATCTACGGAACACAAATGAAGATATTTTTGTTGAAAGCTGATGGCTGAGAAAGGCTTCAGATAGGCCTCCATTGACATTCAGTATATTTCCACTGACCCACTCACGAGACCCATAAAGGCACTAAAGACGTCGCTACAAAGCCCATCTCACTACAGTGGCTGTACAATAATTTTACAATGCGACGAAAATAGTTATTGTGCGCAAAAAAATCCAAATAACGACTTTATCCACCGAGTTATTGACGTGAACTCGACGCATGTGCGAGAATATGACGCAGATCCGCCGTTTGTCATACATGACCCAGAATTGAAGAGGAGCACCGCTATCTCGTGAGTTCACGTCCGAGACCTACACGGAAGAAAATAACTTGGCAGATTAAAAGGGGGGGTTGCCAGTAAATAATTGCACAAACACCAATAAATTCACGAGTGCAAACCATTGTAAAACACCTTGCATGATTAATTTATTCATTTCATCTGAGAGGGAAACTCATACAAATGCATGTGCAATAAGGTCAGCCACAAAAAATTACTCTGTCCATGCCTTTTCAGCGCTAAGTTTTCATTGCATGTCTTTAGTAAATCCTGACAGTAGGTTTTGTGTGGCGCAAGCTGTTAGTAAATCTGGCCCTTTATGTGAATGTGCTCGTAATGCCTTCAGTTGCCATTGTGCATTTAAAGAGAGAGAGAGAAAAATAACATGAACAGGCACTAAACTTTGTTTTTTATCCTTTCACCCTTCTTACTCTGACTGAAATGGCAACTAGTTTAGTAAAGGGTTATGTTTGTGTTCAAAGCCATATTATGCTGCTACTCTGGCTTAGAAAAGAAAATAATTTTCATATTATCTTTTCCCTTCAAGACTTTTGCACTTTGATGTACTGAGGGTTTCAAAATGTTCTTAAAGTCTTAGATACATATTTCTCTCTGACACCTCGTCGTTTGATTTTGTCAGAGCAAAAAGTGCATGTGATTTGATCGGGTGTCTATTTTCCTTTCATCATCATCATACAAGCTGGGCAAGGAAGCAATTGGAGTATTGTTGGGGCAACACATGAATGGATTGCAGTCTCTAGAGCCAATTTACCTTACCGCCTTGGAAAGTATAACACAAGCGTAAAGGGAAATTTTATATTGATTGCTGCAATTCATCTGTTTAGACCCAGTGCAATTCTGCATGTTCACACTGGATAAAATATTAATCCAGGTCTTAAGTAATGCTTCCAGATGGTCCATTTACAGTGAGATAGATCTTGACAGCACACCTCATAATAAAGAATGTGGATTGTATGCTAACATCACTGCATATTGTCACAGGGCTTGCTATGTGGCAGGTCTCCTTGGAAACCTGCCATGTAGGCAGGGTTACAAGGGCTATGTTTCTTCTCTGCGTACCTTGGCTGAGAATTGCATGCATGTAGCGAAGCTAATTTTTAACCTGTTGAGCTTCTATTAGCTACCTGCCTGAAGATGGTCATCTTTTTTGCATTTTCCTATGATAACTCAATTTAGCATCCATCTGGCATCAATTCAGAAGAATGTCAGGAGTGATCAAAGCATCTGATTTACAGCAATCATGTACGACATGATTTATGCACTCAGGGTTTAATACACATCGCCGCTTTGTGCCGTGTATATTTCTATTCCGCTTGATTGACAGTGACCTATTAGCTCTCAATTTCACGCGTCTCTGAAGGGACCTGCTGTTTATTTGTGGAGTTATCTGTTTGTTATTGTTACTTTGAGAGCCTCTTCTAATTTCAAAGCTTTACCAGAGCAGATCCCTTATTTTGGTTGTCCAGATTCCCTGCTGATCATGATGTCTGTTTACTGAAAAGTGAGTCAGTGGTTATTAGCAGTCTCTTTGTGATGATGGCTCTTCCAGAGGCAGCAGGTGAGAAGGGGTAAGTAATTGTCAGACTTGCTGATTAGAGTGGGTTTTCACGGCCTTTGGGCTCCTTATATTTGAACGATTTCGGCTACAAGAGCTTCTTGTCATTATTTCAGCCTCTCCTTCTAGATGACAGTGTTAGGCCTTTTGTAACTTTTCATTTAAAGGGCAAGTCACAGGCATGATTAGTTATCAAAGACAGTGGCATCGTGTTAAAACGCGATTCTCTGTGCAGCAAATTATGTAAATCGAGCCGATATAATTTCTCTGTAATCATCAGGAAATGTCACCCACAAGATTTATTTCTTTATTAGATAGCTTGTGATTCGATTCAATTGTTGTAGTGTCAAATGTACTTATATTTTTCCCATTGAAATTAAATTTGCTAAACAGTAAGAACAAAAGTATTGCAGGCTTTTACTAAATTCTATCAAAATTTTTGGTTCAATGTAAATTAAATGTCATACCAGAGTCATATCATATGAAGCCGTTTTGGCCTAATGGTTAGCAAGTCAGACTGGTAACCTGAAAGTCGCAGGTTTGATTTTTAATACTGGCGGGAAACAACTAAGGTGCCCTTGAACAAGGCGCCTAACTCCCAATCGCTCCCCAGGCACCACAGCAAAAATGTCAGCCCTCTGCTCCGGGTGTGTGTTTATGGCTATGAGTTACCATACTTGAAATTCCCTTTAAATCCCTTATAATCATCATTGTCAGTCAACTACTCTCTTTTGTGGCCTAGCATGAGAATGAGCTACTTTCAAGCATGTTATTATATCCCACGATTGTGATTTGTGTAAATAAAGTTATTCCCTTTAAAATACATAATTAAAGGAACACGATTTAAATAGATTGGCATGATTGTCGAATCCATTCAGCCGATCTCCTGGTCTGGCAGTAGAACTTTTAGCATAGCTTAGCATACACTCACCTAAAGGATTATTAGGAACACCATACTAATACTGTGTTTGACCCCCTTTCGCCTCCACAACAAGGTGCTGAAAGCATTCTTTAGAAATATTGGCCCATATTGATAGGATAGCATCTTGCAGTTGATGGAGATTTGTGGGATGCACACCCAGGGCACGAAGCTCCCGTTCCACACATCCTAAAGATGCTCTATTGGGTTGAGATCTGGTGACTGTGGGGGCCATTTTAGTACAGTGAACTCATTGTTATGTTCAAGAAACCAATTTAAAATGATTCAAGCTTTGTGACATGGTGCATTATCCTGCTGGAAGTGGCCATCAGAGGATGGGTACATGGTGGTCATAAAGGGATGGACATGGTCAGAAACAATGCTCAGGTTGGCCGTTGCATTTAAACGATGCCCAATTGGCACTAAGGGGCCTAAAGTGTGCCAAGAAAACATCCCCCACACCATTACACCACCACCACCAGCCTGCGCAGTGTTAACAAGGCATGATGGATCCATGTTCTCATTCTGTTTACGCCAAATTCTGACTCTACCATCTGAATGTCTCAACAGAAATCCAGACTCATCAGACCAGGCAACATTTTTCCAGTCTTCAACTGTCCAATTTTGGTGAGCTTATGCAAATTGTAGCCTCTTTTTCCTATTTGTAGTGGACATGAGTGCTACCCGGTGGGGTCTTCTGCTGTTGTAGCCCATCCGCCTCAAGGTTGTGAGTGTTGTGGCTTCGAAAATGCTTTGCCTCATACATTGGTTGTAACTAGTGGTTATTTCAGTCAAAGTTGCTCTTCTGTCTGCTTGAATCAGTCGGCCCATTCTCCTCTGACCTCTAGAATCAACAAGGCATTTTCGCCCACAGAAATGCCACATACTGGATGTTTTTTCCTTTTCACACCATTCTTTGTAAACCCTAGAAATGGTTGTACGTGAAAATCCCAGTAACTGAGCAGATTGTGAAATACTCAGACCAGCCCGTCTGGCACCAACATGCTTTTAACCTGCCCCGCTCAAAATTGCTTAGATCACCTTTCTTTCCCATTCTGACATTCAGTTTGGAGTTCAGGAGTTTGTCTTGATCAGGACCACAGCCCTAAATGCATTGAAGCAACTGCCATGTGATTGGTTGATAAGATAATCGCATTAATGAGAAATTGAACAGGTGTTCCTAATAATCCTTTAGGTGAGTGTAGATCATTTAATATGATTAGACAATTAGCATACCCCTCAAAAAAATTACCAAAGAGTTTCAATATGTTTCCTATTCATAACTTGACTCGTCTGTAGTTATATTGTGTGCTAAGACCGACAGAAAATGAAATGTTGTGATTTTCTTGGCCAATATGACTATGGACTATACTCTCATTCCTGCGTGATAGTTAAGGAACTTTGCTGCCGTACCATGGGTGCAGCAGCCGCAATTATATCACGCAGAGCCTGAAATAGGCTAACTCCCAATAACATAACCAATGTTTTCAAAAATGGTGGCGTAAATAATTTTGTGGCTCAATCCAAAATTGCATGATGTCGTTGAATTGATTGAAACTATCCCAAAAAGTTTAAAGTATCAAGTTCACTTTGCACCTAACCCTCTCTTTTTGTCTCATTTCATCTGTTCGTGGTTGCACATGCATCTGCGTTTTTTTTTTTTTTTTTTCTCAGATCTGTCTGTGCTGGCAGACATCCTATTCTCATTTCACAGTGCCGGGCTCTGTCAGTACGCTTGCCTCCTTAGTGTCTAAACATTATGAGGCTCTCCTTTAATAATTCTTCCTAAGACTCTCAATCTCCCCAGCGATCCTTAGTCTGTCAATCAGCCTTGTAGGCATCTTCTCCTCACCTTTATTCACAAGCCATGAGCACTTCAGAGTTATTACCCATAATGCCCTGGGAGGAACACAGCATCAACCTTACAATGACAAACAATGGGGAGCAGAGAGAGTGCTGACAGGTACAGTTTGTCTGGTGGTTCATAAAAGACTTCTGTAACTCTGATGTAACATGAATAGCAAAGGAAAGTAAAGACAGAAGGGAAGGGAGGAGAAAAGGACAGTAATTGGTTCTATACTGCTGGGTCTGTCAACCAGCTGTCTCAGCATATCCAACAAACTTTGCTATTACATTTGTAATGGCAGCCGTTATGGCAAGTGTGTCTTTGTTTCTGCTTAAACTGGTGGTAATACTGACCACGAAGTGAGAATAAAGGTCAGAGTTGCACTTCAGTAGATGTTATGCTCATATGGCTTAAATGGTCGTGATGAAAACTGATATCTTAATGGTTCATTCTATCGCATTTGAAGACACTGAGAGCTCAAGCACATACACTACAGTGCTTATATCAAGTGTGTGCAAGCTGTGCTTGCTTCTAACTTTGTTTGCTCACACTGGAGTACAACTTACATAGACAGCCTTTGTTTTTGAATATAACTCGAAGTTTCCTGTGGACAAACTTTTGGTCGAGGCTTTTGAAAGTATCGTAGCGTCTGTATCGTGGCCTATTGCCTTCCGTGGATTCCAAATCATTTTTACTCACTTGGTATAGATCTGGTTGGACATGACCTATGAGCCACAGAGAGACCGTTTTGCACTTACTGTAGTCATTATTCATGAGTGTCGAGATCCCATGGCCCTGCCTGTTCTCATCCCATACAGCTGTCCAATTTAGACATTGCTTTTTTCCTGTCTGTGTCATCCACTGGTATGTCATGAAACTGTCCCAAGTGCTTGTGAAAAGATCCTAGAGACCGATTTAAGCCTTAGGCAACTAAATTGATGAGTCACCCATATCCAGTCTGCCACAATCCTTAAGTGTGTGTGTGTGTGTGTGTGTGTGTGTGTGTGTGTGTGTGTGTGTGTGTGTGTGTGTGTGTGTGTGTGTGTGTGTGTGTGTGTGTGTGTGTGTGTGTGTGTGTGTGTGTGTGTGTGCGTGTGCGCGCATAGGTAATACATAGGAGAGGTAATACAAGGAGAGGGTGAAATATGAGGACAATACCCATGTCCCCACTTTTCAAAACAGTTTTTTTGAGAAAGTAAAAATGCAGAATGTTTCCTGTGACAGGTAGGTTTAAGGGTAGGGGCAGTGTAGAGAGGGCAGATAAAGTGCTGTTTGACATTAGACCGATTGACAGGAGGGTATTGCAGGAGTCCACCTGTGAATCTTACTCATCAGTTTTAGTGAACTTTCAGTGAACTTTTTTTTTATTAGGTCTTTTACTTAGAGACCTAGGATCTGGTATGATATAACTTCTTTTATCACAACTTGTAGATACAATCCTGACAGTCTTCATGAAATAAAATTAGTGCTGCAGGTGCTTTCTGCTTCAGTGTATCTGTTTGGAATTGGATGCAGAAGATGTTTATCAGTAATGGCATTCAATAATCTCTGAGACAGAGGCTTTGAACCTTGGGGTCACGACTCCACATGGACTCACCCGAGATGCTGATGGGGTCTCATGATATTTTCATGAATTGGTTTTGTTGTATATTTTAAAAAAGTTTTAGCATATTTTTTGCAGTAGGCTAGACCTATACCATACGATGCAAAAATAGATAATTGAATTTAAACCATTCAGTTAAAGTCTCTATGAAACAGAAGTAGTGTTCTTTTTTCCACCTATTGTGGCTTATTTCTGAGGAAATGGCTTCTAAAATGAGAAACTGTAGGGTGGGATTTGATTTTGTCCTTTTGGCATAGTTAGGCATTACTAGTTTTCAAGGATATTTTAGTCCCACCCTCCACCAAAGCAAACATGAAGAGAACAGACGCCATTTGGAGGGAGAGGGGAGGTTAACGTTTTTAATTAAAGATTATGAGGGCACATGAATTTTTTAAAAATAATGATGTGCACAGATAAATAATTTATTTTAAGCACTGCAAAATTCTGTTAAAATAAGCATTGTCAATTTTGATTTCAAGGTGGCTTTGTCATGTCATTAATGTTAATGGGGTTATGGGGACATAATGTCATCACAAAGATGGCCATATCCAAAATCCTTGGGGACACTTTTTGGTCCCCATGAGGAAAATAGCTTTTAAATCATACTAAGTGATGTTTTTGTTTTTTAATGTAAAAATGCAGAAAGTTGTGTGTGATTGGTAGGTTTATGGGGTAGGGTTAGAGGACAGAATATACAGTGTGTACAGTATAAAAATAATTGTCTATGGAATGTCTATAGCACATGAAAACGTGTGTATATGCGCGTGGTCGTTTAGGCCTGGATGCTATCAAAACACACCATCTCAAAAGGTGCAAAATAAGATGAATATTCATAAGTGTCTCTGACTTGAACACCCTTAAGCTGTGTGTACCGTTTGTTAGCACTTATTTGTGTGAAGCAGGATTTAGCTATCTTGTTTGCATTTCATTGCAGGACCAAATATTGTTCCAAGTTGGATAGAACAGCGGAGATGGGATGAATACGCTTTTAATTATCGTGTCAGACATTGACAAGCTGCAGCGCGACACACAACCCTCATTCCTCCCATTAGACAGGATGAGTGCCAATGAAGGGATGGCCAAATGATTTGTTACAGTTACAGAGTAAATAATTATAAAATTGGCAAAATGTCTTCTTATTTTTAACAACAAAATTAGCTGTCTGTGAAATCTTAGTCTATAGCTTAATGCTGTGACATGGGTAAGGTGGGTTGAGAGGTCGTATGCATTTTGGAACCTAAAAAATGGGTCATCGACCTGAAAAGGTTGAGAACCCCTTAGAAATATTTCACTAGAATGTGTTTGCATCTGGTGTGAAAAAGCTTTTTTGTTAGTTTTTACACCTCCATTTCATGGAAACTCTCTGTCTCTCTCTCTCTCTCTCTCTCTCTCTCTCTCTCTCTCTCTCTCTCTCTCTCTCTCTCTCTCTCTCTCTCTCTCTCTCTCTCTCTCTCTCTCTCTCTCTCTCTCTCTCTCTCTCTCTCTCTCTCGGAATCACAAAGTCACAATGTGTGAGATTTGGTGGTATTCTCAGTGAAAGTAGGTTGGGGGTATTGGGTGAACATTGTGTCTGGCCTTTCAAAAGCTTAGTTTAATCTCTGATTTGTAAAGCAGGGTGGCAAAACACTATCGCTCTCCAGCTGTGCCCGCTCAGCCAGGCCATCGTGACCATTTCTGATATTTTCCACTTCTAATTATTGTTTGTATTAGAGAAAAGGTCAAGGAAATCTAACAACATGTTATTTTCTTATGACTGTAAAACTGCACCTGTAGCTGTGCTTTTACCAGCAGGCTTAGTGTGAGGAGAGCTGATTCCATGTCCCAGAAGTCTCATGTATGTTGGTATAATGGCAGACATTAAATAATGCAATTAGACATCAATTGACAGAATCAATATGGTTACCTTATATATATGTATACGGTTACATTAGAATATTTATGTCAGTAAGTCTCAAACGATATGTCAGTAAATATGTTCATGGTTTGTAGATACTAAGTATAAAATAGATGTATTTTAAATACATTTTCACATAGAGTTTTTTCAATAGAAGTTATAAACAAGCTGCAAGATTGTGAGCAAATAAGACTATATTAAATTCCCACTACTTGTAGTAGAATGTGTAGATATTTGATTAGCCTTCTGCTAACTTATGCTTTAAAAGCCCATGCATGTTCATTGAATTCACTGAATTCTCTTGCCGGGATCTAGCGGTTAGATGGAATTCTGACGGCAAGGTTCTATCTAACCCAAGAATACATTCTTCCTGGATTTACGCTTTTTTTTTTCATTCTTTCTGCTATAACTAAAAACGACCATATTGCTTGCTTTGGAGTAGGAGCCCAACTGAGTCTTCAGACCATTTTGAAGATATCCATTGTATTTTCCATTAAGGGAGTAATACGATAAAGAACAGTAAAACTTAAGAATCATGTTTAGAAACTTCTGGAAATTCATTGCAATTCTGCTCACATTTAGTCTGGTTGCAATATTGGAATTTTTATTGTATTATGCACAGTATTCTTCGCCACTGATGAATAATCACTAGTCTGTAACATTTTATCTCATGTTAATCTATGCATTGCTGCCTAAGCTTTTATTGTATCTCCAAATCTACAACTAATTAATGTTGGGCTAAAACATTCTGGTTGCGAGGAGCATTGAGTATTCCAGGGATGAACAACTGAATGACTGCTTAGGGGCTTTCTCTGCTTTAGATGTGAATCTAAACTGATTCTATTGCCATGGTAATCTCAAAGCCACCCACTCGTATGTGAAAACTCACATGCACATATGCATCTAAAACTCATCCAGGCGTTGACTCTGAGGTTGTTGATGTAAGTAAATGGAGTTCAGCTGGTCGTTTGTAGCCTCAGGCTCTCTATGGGTAGGGAGTTTATGGTCTCTTGCGGGAACATTTACATCTTTCTTTTCAGATCAGAGTGCAGAAATGCATTTAGTTTTGTTTTCTGCAGCTGAAACCGTCTGTCTTTAGGTAAAGCATTAACATTGAACTATCCATGAACAGTCGCTCAGTGGGGTCTCATTAAGCCTCATTGAGTTGTATTGCTCAAAGATAAGATTAGATTCTGACACAAACACTGCATAAATCATACTTAAATAAATGTGTTTTATAGATTCCGAGCTACAATTCATGACTTATGGTGCACTGGGAGTCAACCTAGACAGAGAGCTGCCTCAGCTGTTTTTAAAACTCACTTATTCAGTATCTCAGTCAATGATATGTATAGCAAAACATGGCTGCCTATCTTTGTGCCCATCGGTATGACTGTTTGTAAAGGTAAAACACAAAGGTAGCCACAAATTGTTCTGATTCCATTCATCTTTATGAGTGATTTATTTATTTATGAAGGATGTTTATAATTGGGCACTAGCATGCATTGACACGTTTTAATTTACATCCATTCCTCACATATGCTATTCAACATTTTTGAGAAATTTCCAAAAATATATTGGGGAGGGAGAAGTATCTTATGGTCACAAAAGCTGCATTTATCAAAAATACTGTAAAATAGTTTTAACTGATTCTCTTTTTTTTTTTTTTCAAATCTTTTCAATGAAAAGAATGTTCTAAACCCACATTTACTCTTAAACAAAAACTACTAATTTCTTAAAAATATGGTAGTGTGCATATTGTAAAAAAATAAATAAAATAATATTATTTATTCTAAACATCTAATATATTTTATAATATTTAAAAAGAACATTCTTTTAGCATTTATTTTAATTATTCTAATATATTTTCTTCATTCTATTTTAATATTTAAAAAAAAACATTCTTTTAGCATTTACTTTTAACATTCTAATATATTTTATGCAAATTTTAAATGAACATCCTGTCAGCATTGTTTAATAACAAATTCAATTACTTAGTATTTAAAACATTATCATTATTGAAAACAGAATTCAGTTGCACTGAAAATGTCAAAAAAAATGGTGGTGAAGTGTGAAGATCACATAGATCCAAACCAACCTTCTCAATCACCCATAACATCAAGCTGAAGCTGTTGGAGCTCAGGGAGTTTGCTGCCATCTGGCTGATGAAACCTATTCAACACCAGGGAATGACAGTGGAGAAAAGCAGAACACTTCCAACAGAACATCAGAGAAAAAGCAGTGATATTTTCCACCCTTCTTGCTTTCTTGCTTTGTATTTTACTCGCAGAACGATCTTCTTTTCTCATCCTATGATCTCATTCGATCTTTTCATTGTGCGCTCGCTGTGTATGAATGTCTAAAATTGCTGTGAATATGCAGGCAGTTTAGAAAAGAGTTGAGACAAAAACATTACCTTTCTATTTACAGTTTCTTTGCTGTGTGATACAGGCTAGTGTGAACATGTTAGCTCAGACTGAAGACATACGATTCTTTCTAGCTCACTAGTCTCTTTTTCTTTGAGCACATGCTGAAACTTTTAATGAGCGAGCAAGCATTTGTTCTGAACAGGTGATCCTCAAGATAAAGAAAGTAACACCCCAATCAGAAATACAACCATATCTGCAATTATTTTTCATTCTGTTATATCAAAGTAACTTCTGTTCAAGTGCTGTAGATTTTCTGTTAGATTTACAATATAATAAAAATAAAAGGCTACAGCCTGACAACTTGTCTATATATCACTCCTTCCGTTGTGTTGTTTATAGAAGTACCCATTTTTGACCAGCCACTCACTTTTTATCCTGTTCGTTTAAAAGTTATCTTATGCTCACAAAAGCTGCATTTATTTGATCACAAATAAAGTAAAAACAGTAATATTGTGAAATAGTATTACAATTTAAAATACGTTTTCTACTTTAAAACTAAATGTATTCCTGTGATGGCAAAACTGAATGTTTAGCACTAATATCGCACAGTATTTAAAGTACATATTTTAGGAATTATGAATCCTTTGAAATTTTGAATAATTTTCGACTCCATCTTATTTCTGAGAGAGATTTGTCACTGGAGGTGTGTCTGTCTGCTGACAAAATAAAGCAGAAATGACCGGGAAGAAACGAAACAGACATAGAAAATTCAAACGCAAACTACGTTTACATGCAAGCAAATAATCCATTAGTAATCAAATGAAATCGGACTGAAAAGCCTTAATTTTAAACATCTTTATCGATCGAATTGAGCTTGATCCAAATTAAATTTCGGTTTGGTTTATTCCCTTTTAATCCGAAACTGAAAGGACTGCACATGTGCAATGACGTACTGTAGAAATAACAATAACGTATGACGCACAGAACGAGCTGTTCTTCTTGTTGAATGATGTGTCATATAAATGAGCGTCATTCTAAAATTATCCCTTTACTTAGCACCTGTGAAGTGGAGCAGGACAACGTCCCACCAGTCCTTGTTTCGGATTCTCATCCACAGACGACTGGTTTTGGGCTGGGAAGGGCATTTTTACTGCATGATAAATATAAGAAGCATGGCAAAATGCTTCATATGCTCATTGCTTCCAAAATTATTCCCAGAAATGGATAAATATTAAGTCTGCTGTTTAAAACAAATAAAGAACCAATGTAGGAATAGTTATTATGTGACTATATATAGACATATATAGACACCATAGCTGCTTGATATGAGAGAGAGAGAGAGAGAGAGAGAGAGAAGAGAGAGAGAGAGAGAGAGAGAGAGAGAGAGAGAGAGAGAGAGAGGAGAGAGAGAGAGAGAGAGAGAGAGAGAGAGGATGGTGACATAAATCCCTGCCCCATCCCCCAGCTCCAAGACTGATTTTATTTTTTGATGCGATGTCAAGTTCTCCATTATAAAGCAAAGATCTTGAAAGGTGTATTCCTTGTGATAAAACTATATCTTGTGATTGGTAATGTCACAACCCTTTAGCCAAACCCTAGTTCCTGGGAGACCAAAATATTAGAGGTCATCTGAAATTGGACTTTACTAGATGTATTTATTTATTATAGCTCTTAGAATACATAATTCTGATGGTTAACACAATTCTATAGTAGTACTCAAATTAGCGTCTTGACTTTATGATTGGAATTTTTCTATTTTGATTCTAAAATATAGCTAATTGACAGTTAAATTAAACATTTGTTTAATTTTGATGTTGCCTGCTGTTTTATAAGTGTGAAGCCACTGCATTACATTAAAACTTATTTATTTTGTACAGGAAATTCTCATTTTGTTTATGTTTTATGATTGTTTATTTATACTGATATTATTCATACAGGTTTTCTCTCTATAAGGGCAAAGCAAACAAACCTGCAGACAACTACAATGGTTGCCAGACATAAAAATTAAAAACAAAACAGTGTCATAATTCACGGTATTAGTCCAGTTTTTCTTCTATTTCTTCTTATTTATCTATTATTCTTATTTTGTGTAGCACTAAGCCTTAGGATTTACAAGGCATTGCAAAAAGTGAGCACAATCACCCCACTTCTCCTTGATAGAGAGACAGATACTGCCAAGAAAGAGCGTTTAAACTTCTAGGACAGATAAATACATGAGACAGTCTCATTCTGTAGATTAATGTTTCATCGCTATGTTCCTTCATCCCAGGTCGACTTCAAGAGACAGTAGGCACAATTTGAGGCACATTTCCTGTGAACACATGGCTGAGGCCATTTAATATGGGTCTTTTTTGTCCAAGGACAACAAGAAAAGCATTAGTAGCCTTGTCCGTCTTTGTCCCTGTCTCAGGGACACAACTGCTCTCACCCGAGATACTGAGTGTTATGTAAAATCAGTTATTGAGAACTGTAATATATGAGCCACTTAAAACTTGACGCTTTGCGTTTACTCAAGTGGCTGGGCATTTATTCTGAGTAGCCAGTAACAGAAGGTGTGCAATTAGGGTGTTTGAGTCCTTGGTTGTTTTGGGAGCAGTTTAAAATGAGAAAATGTCTCCAAAGGTTCATATCTTTAAACAAGCAACTCCAGACAGGTAGAAGGTCTTATTTTTGGCTCAGTTTGCATGTGTGCATTTGAATAGGGGAAGTAAATGGACTTGAAACCCCACAGTCTGCACCTGCCTCACAGTCTGTCTTTGCTCACTTTATGACATAAAGGCACAGTCACCGCTATACGCTCCGGCCATATCGCTCCCTCGCTATTCCTGGATAGGTCAGAATTGTCGGCATTGAGCCAATGATAAAAGAAAGCCCTGTGTGTTTGTTATAGATGGGAGAGCATCTCACTTGGACCGCTCACGATATTATGTTATAGAGAGTTGCACGCCTACAGGTTATGTTTATTTCTGTTGTGCATGCTGACAGTTTCTGAGGAGATTGTGAAGGGAATTTGAGTTTCTTGGCATTCCCAAACACAGACTCCCAAGGGCAACAACATGCATACATTTTGACTGCAACTACCTTACCTTCCAAATTTAACTATTCCATCATTTTCCTGTCAAACTTCAGTTTCAGGTGGGAGGTATTTACTTGAAGCAAAATTGAAAAGTCTTTTACAATCATCCAAAGTCACAGACAGTCCGATTGGCCAAATTTGAAGGCATGCTGAAGAGCAGCAGAAATATATATATATTATAGAAATATCTATCTATCTATCTATCTATCTATCTATCTATCTATCTATCTATCTATCTATCTATCTATCTATCTATCTATCTATCTATCTATCTATCTATCTATCTATCTATCTATCTATCTATCTATCTATCTATCTATCTATCTATCTATCTATCTATCTATCTATCTATCTATCTATCTTGCCTGTGTAAGAGCATCGCATCTTATCCTACTGCTGTTTAACATATTCACATATCCGCAAGAGATACAGTCTTGTGCTCTGACTTCATGCTGTTTACTCCACTACATTAAAGAGAGGCACAAATAAATGTCATGCACTCCTAAATCTGCGACAGAGCATACCTGATGGAGCACAGCTTCTATTCCCTTAGCTCCTGGGAATTATCTGGCAGAAAGATGCATTCCTGAGATTTGATTTACAGGAGACATTAGAATATGCTGAATCCATTTGCTTCGGGCAGAGTTAAGAATGTCATGAAATTAGTAATCGTACCACAACTTAGTATCAACTAACATCCTAAATACTTTTTAAATCAACCCCTTGCTGCTATATATATATATATATATATATATATATATATATATATATATATATATATATATATATATATATATATATATATATTAAAAGATTGTAAAACATTCAGTGTTACTTATTTAGAGTAACATTCAATGTTACTTACTTAAATTGATACATACTGTATATATTTAATCATTTTATCATGGTTAATAATTCATACTTAAAAACTATTTGCCAGTGTGGTAGGGGAAAGAATATATACAAAATAAAAATGTCAAAAAAATGTTTTCTTTTTGCAGGGCTGGTGTATCTGCTGGTCCTTATTCTGATCCAAAGCAAATAAATGCTTCATGCATATCATGAGTTTGTGAATGAACTGCAAATATTGATCCACAATTAGAGATGAAAGTGGTTCATGGTAATGTTTTATCTGCTTATGTTAAAAGGAAAACTTTCAGCCACGCTGTTGCTTCACAGGAGACAAACATGATTTTTTTTTTGACCAAGTTGTACACTATCGCAAGGCTCTTTTGTAAATAGTAACCCACAATAACTGTATCTGCTATGAGAATAGAATGCAAACAATGAGTGTTTCTTACATCTTTTTCTCTCTCCTCTTTTCCCTCCCTCCTCCTTTACCGCTGCCCTCGTCTATCTTCGCTGGAGCAGTGGATCACTTGGGCATTGAGTTCATGGGTAAGAAAAGAAAGCACTTTCTTATTGGCACAGCGATGAATCATGCTTAGATGGTTTATTTGAGCCACAGTGGTTGTGTATCTGCTTTGTGCAGTCGTGCCTCTCTTTTCATTGCATGTGTTTGAATGTGAACGTTCCTGTTATCTCTTTTGACTGTGCACTGTATGTGGACTAAAATGTTGTTTTCCCTTTTTGACTCCTCACAACAAACAGCTTCTATAAAAATCACCCCCAGAGTCATGTCAAATGCATTCACATTTTGAGAGATAGTAATATTTGAAGCATAAAACTGCTTCATTTACATTTGACAGGACGAGAATTTGCCTGATCTTAAAGTTATTTGAATTATCTACCAAAGAATTGTGGTGCAGAGGCATGCAATCAAACCTAGTTTTGTTTCAAATAACCACTCTAGACTGCACTTAGTCTAGTGTGTGGTCAGAGATTAGTAACAGAGAGCAAATTATAAATGC
This sequence comes from Pseudorasbora parva, assembly GCF_024679245.1. Lineage (NCBI taxonomy): Eukaryota > Metazoa > Chordata > Actinopteri > Cypriniformes > Gobionidae > Pseudorasbora > Pseudorasbora parva. The sequence continues at coordinate 15,971,318 of NC_090188.1, forward strand.
AAACTGTTGAGATCATAGGTGCTTTTGCTCTCAAACTGATCTGTCCTTTCCTCCAATCACTCACCTGCATTCCACTGCAGAATTCGAATGCTCTTTGGTCTCCTTGGAAACGGCATTGAAATGTTGAGAGGACAGTTGACAGGAGACAGTGAGAGTGAATTCATTTTGTTGGCACAGTTTCAGAGGCAACATTCTCAGTGTCTTAACCACATATTTCTGTTAAACAAAAATGTTGTGTAGGCTAAACGCAGAGTTCTGTAAAATAATATACAATACTGAATATGTGTATTTTGCCCAAATACACAATTATCAGCTTTGCATCACATAATCTAAACTAATTACTTCATATTCTGATTTAGACCATATTAAGGGGCATTTAATAGAACTGTAATGTGGCATTATTTCGTGCCTTAGAGCGAGAAATGTCTATCAGTATTTTGATTATAGAGCTTGGAAGATTCCCAGAGCAGTAGATCGATGGGGGACTGAGGGTAACAGACAGATGGATTTTGTTCACGTTGATTTTCAATTTCCATTGTTGAGGCCTATAGCACGTTTCTTCCAGAAGGTTTCTGATTGAGAGTAGCCGGCTCTTTACTCACTTTTATATCTGGATTTTGATTGTTTTTTTCTTTTTTTTCTTTTCCTCCAACCACTTTAAAAGATAGATGTACTCACTTCTGTCAGCAAACTTGTATACAAGTTGGTATACAAGTGATTTCATTACGTTAATTACTCAACTCATTCTTTCGCAAAGCTCAACCAAAGACTTTAGATATAGACAGTGTATTCATATTATACTATGAATGGGTCCAGCCTGAAAAATACAGTGTTTTTTGTTTGTTTCATAATTTTGTTTGGAAAAAAAAAATGTAGACAGTTGTTGTCAGATTTCCAGCCCAGGCTCATTGGAAAAACTTGTCTGAGGCAAGATTTTTGCAAAACACGTTTCGTTATGCAAGTTTTTGTGATAGTTTCAAAGTGAAATGTCCAGTGATGTTTTGGAGCCAGGGCCTAGTTAAAAAAATTTTTTGTCTTTCCACACCCAAAGCACCAGCTCCAGGCCAGGAAAAGTGGTTCTTAAAAGAAGTGTATGTAAGATTGTGGGCAAAACTGGTACTGCAAACACTTTCAAATTACTGTAGAGTGGTGTATCCCCGCTCCCACTCCACCTGACTCGGGGTTGCCAGATAGGCTGCAGGATCAGTAGGAATGTTTGTAGCTGCAGCTGTGATAACTAGAGCAGAGCTGGCAACCCGTGTGCCGAAACTTTACAGACTTTGTGATTGGTCGACAGGTGGAGGGTGGAGCTTCAGGCCAAAACACAACATGTCAACATCAACTTCAGTTGAGGGCTGCAACAACAACTTTTAAATGACAATACCCTGGCCGGACTACTGCTGTCAGTGCTATAAGTATTTGAAATAAACATGATTTCTTAATATCTAGTGACATGTCAGGGCCATTTTTTAATCAATTAAAATACATCTCCTACATACAGTTCCTGTATGTAGCACCAAAACTTTGCTGAGCTAGAAGTAAGAACCCCTTGCGTCAGCGGCTAGGGGCGGGGTTACCGTGACCAACAAGACAAACACAAACTGGAGATTACCCATTTTTAAATTAGCAGCAAATCGAGCTAATAGCTGCTTGATTGTAGTCTCCATTTATAAAAATTACAGCGAGCTGCACAAATTGGATTTGATGTGTTTGTGTTTTGATGCCGATGTAGGATCATAAAGCCACGTGCATCGATAGTAACGCAACATTCGCCATTGTTGATGGAAGGCTTGTTGAAGATGCATCTGTGCTGTGCAGCCCGATCGCCGTATGACATCAAAGTACAACGAGATCATACAAGTCCTTATGCTTTTAAATCACTCATGCGTTATTTTGATATCATGCGTGGATCCGTCTGCGCAATGCTGATGCATCTCGAACAAGCCTGGTGTGTTTGTTTCCCGCTGCCTCGCTAGCACTGCTGAGAAAGATGAGACGTATACAGTGAAGTAAGACCCGGCTCTGTGCTGGCGCTCTATCCCATGGAAAGATAATCTGGTTCTTAAAAGCCTCGTCGGTCAAACCAGCTCAGAACTGGCACTAGCAGTGGTAACCATGCCATTTTAGCTTGTGTTCTCTTTTGTCGTGACTCTTATTTCATGGGATTTGTACTCGAGCTCTCAGCATTGCAAGCACAATTCTGTGTAACAGCTGAGTTACCAAGCAAGCTTAGTATGTCAGAAAAGCTGAACATATGGAGCTGATTAAGTGATGCAAACTACAAAATGTATTCGTTTACAAATTTACAAAAAAAATGTAGGTTATAGCATAATATTGTGCAAGGAGCCGTATGAAAACAAGTCATCGATCCATAATCTGCCCCTGTAATAAGTGTGTGTAATCAATAAAAAGCGCTTGCTGTTTTACTGCCTCTAGTGTTCATTTCTGTTGGAAACTGCAGTGATATGTACATATTGGTATTTTGTGTTTTGCAAAAATGTTGCCACAGGTTACTTTTCCAATGAGACCAGGTTGCACATAGCCTGACAAGCTAGACCCACATCAAGATGTTGGGTCTGGGAACTCACCATTGGCAGGGCTCAATCCGAGTGGCGGATAAATGGTTGTCTTTCAAATTCCTTCTGCACGCAATTGGATAGCGCTACAACCAACCAGAACAACATAGAAGGTGAAGCAGAGCTAGATAGATATATTAAACTTTTGCCGTATCTGGTCACCAAACTCCGAACACATCTTCCCTTCTTAATAATGACTTCAGTGCCGTTCTTTGTTGTTTTCTCAGAGAAAAGCTTAACTCCTAATCTTCCAGAGTCGCATAGTCACTTTGTTTACAAGTAGCCCGCAGAACCTCCGCAACTCTGCCGTCATTATGTTAAGCCCGCCCACCGACTCTATACATGATGTGATTGGCCTGATCAGAGTTTGGTTTTTCCAGCTCGCAATCAAAGGAGAGTTGCTAGACTACCCTGGCTGCAAATTAAATTTGCTGCCACTAGGGTGCGTCTAGATTTCTAGGCTAGGTTGCACAGATTTCATTGGGGATTTCAAATATGAAATTTAATCATAAGCTTAGCGAACAACTTGGAGAATTTGATGCTTCCCTTATTCATAGAAATATAGGATCTGCTGTTGCATGACTGAAAAAGCTGCCTATGGGCGTTTCAAAGATGGCCGCACAGTGAAATGACTTTTACACACCTGTTTAACAAGTGGCTTTTCCTTGATGGCTCAGCTTGAAGTTAAATTAATTTTACCCAAAAAATAATAATAATAATAATTTTGTTTTTTTTTAATTTCTTTTAAACCTGTATGGCGGTTTTTCTTCTGCAGAACACATATTTTGAAAAATCTGACTGACAGTCTCTGTCTCTCTATCTGTCTGTCAATCTGTCTTTCTTTCCATCTATGTATCCACTTGTCTGTCTATCTGTCCATCTGTCCATCGAATTCTGAGTCACTGAACAACAAAAGGAGCACTTGCAGTCATGTGTATGCATGAATATAAGACCACATGAAATCTGTCATTTGAGTCAGGACCTAAGTGTTTTGATTCTGCCATCTTAAAAACGAAGAATGTGAAGGCTGAGGCATGCTTTCATGCATTGCTTTATCTCACACAGCTGTAGGACCCAGTGTGACAGCTTGTTTAAGCCTTCGTTTTAGCATTCGTTTTCTATGTGATGGTTTGATACAGTAGTTGCCATGCGCACACTCAGAGCTCCGAAAGATACCTGTAAATACAATTTCACTTCCTCTTAGCAGGAACGGCAAAGAATGGACTACATTGATGAAAGAGGGTAGAGTGATTCCTCCAAGCCTTTTTAAGACCACATACTGAGCTTGGCTTTCCCATTAGTGAGTATGGGGCACACGGAGAGGAGAAAAGTAAAAGTATAGAATAAAATTAGGTCCAGGGACAATTTGAAAAGCAAATGTGTGGTTCTAGTTTTGCTCTAAATTTTGGTAAAATGATTGCTACAGCCCTGGAAATAATGTTTATGAATATACAATTATATTCATTGTACAATTATATAATTAACATACAGTTGATTTGCTGGGCTCAAAATCAAGAATTTAGCCTCCCAGCCTTGTTAGTTAGTAGTTAGTAGTACTGAAATGTCCTAGCCATGCACATTGTTTCATAATAAGGAAAATTTTAAAAAATTTGCTTGAGGTTTCTTTTCTTTTTTGCTATATATTTGCTATACATTTGCTATATTTTGGAGGATGCATCAGGATGCTAGGACTGTACATCATGACTTTTATATATGCAATAGTGATGAGGGGTATAGAAGGATGTTTTAGGTTAGGGGGGTTGTCACCACATTTGAACAAGAAACAATATAGAGTCTATAAAACGTTTTAAAACTCCACAAAGCACAACAAGTGTATCAGTAAATACACTAGTTTAAACAGCATACACACTTGGACATTTGAATGCACATCACTTTTTTGTCATTATTGATACTGCTTGAGATTGTAATGCATGGACTGGTGTATGGGACATAAATTAAGCCTTTTAAATAAAAGAGTTATTGTTAACACTGTCATATATAATAAAAGAGCCTGCACAGTGACAGGAAACCAAGTGTAGCGTCAGTTCTGTCAATCAAGCTCGCATCAGCTGACTGTCAGCTGATCACGTCTACCTATAGGAATCCCACTCCTACTAAACTCATTTATCCTTGACTCGCTCGGCTGGCTGGCTGGAGCTGCTTGGCTAGCCGCTTTCGTGACGTGTCACGTGAGGCCCAAGGTTTGGGGACATCACACAAGTTACATTGCTACGGCCTTTCGTATTGTAACCTTATCAAAGAACCTAATAAAATATGAAATTGATATTCCCAAAAATGTAATAAAGGCTATATGGAATTGCATGCAACATACACATATTTTATATTTTCTTTAATGACCCGCCCCAACCCGCGGTGCAAATAAAGTAACAATTTCTTTACCCGCCCCATCACTAACGGCGACGACCCGCGCATCACTTATGGATAGTGCCCTCTAAAAGTGTGTGTGTGTGTGTGTGTGTGTGTGTGTGTGTGTGTGTGTGTGTGTGTGTGTGTGTGTGTGTGTGTGTGTGTGTGTGTGTGTGTGCGTGCGTGATTTAATTTAATTTAATTTAATAATTTAATCTCATTTAATAATATATTATAAATATATAAATAATTAAAGCTGCGAGCAGCATTTAGCGGGGTTCAAGCATTTAAGGCCTTTTAACCACATAGGCATTAAAGACATTAAGTTTTATTTAGCAAGATTTTAAACACTGAAATAATAGATGGAAAAGTCCATTTACAGCCAATATAGGCAATTTACCATAAAAAATGCATGGTTTTTATAGCTTTTTAACAGTTATAGCGCCACCTATAGTCCGATCTCTTTAAAACTTTTCATGCTTCATCAGCATGTCATGCTACATATACCCAACAATTTTCGTGAATTTTTGAGCTTCCCTTTTGAGTTAGCGCCAACTAGTGGCCGATTTCTTTCAAAAATCTTACAGACCTCTAGGACCATGAGTCAAACATGCCCATCAAGTTTCGTTCCGATCGGCCTCTGTTAACCTTGTCTAATAGGTGCTCAAATTTCATTGGCCGATGGCGGCCATGTTTTTTGAGATACGCCAATGTCTGCATACCAATTTTCAGGTTAATTGGACTAGCGATCGCGTGGTTATAGCCCTTTTCATGTTTTTTTCACATTATAGCGCCACCAAGTGGCCAATCGTCGCAATATTTTTATCGTGACCTCAAATTGAGCCGATATACATGTGTACCAAGTTTGGTGACGGTATCTCATTTCCTTCTTGAGTTATAGCCTTTTTAGTAAAATAGGCTCCGCCCTGAACGTCCATTTTGAAGCCAATTAGCAAAAATGAATTGAAATTTCAACTTTTTTTCGATAACTATTGATAAACAGAGAACAGAGAACATTTTGACACTGGTTTGGTTCCGATCGGTCAAAAAACCAGGGACTAGTTTGCAAAAGTAGGTTTTTAACATAATTGTGAATATTTAATTAATGATTTGATTGACAGCAATGGTTCTAGAGGCAAATTTGTTCAGCATGAGGAGATCTATCATATGATATGCATATTTTGTGGATGCGTGAAAAAACACGTGATTTCAGAGCCATAAAACTCGTTAGCGCCAACTAGTGGCCGATTTCTTTCAAAATTCTTACAGACCTCTAGGACCATGAGTCAAACATGCCCATCAAGTTTCGTTCCGATCGGCCTCTGTTAACCCCATCTAATAGGTGCTCAAATTTCATTGGCCGATGGCGGCCATGTTTTTTGAGATACGCCAATGTCCTCATAGACGTACATGGGGCCTTGGACCAAGACACTGCATACCAATTTTCAGGTCAATCGGACTAGCGGTCGCGTGGTTACAGCCCTTTTCATGTTTTTTTCGCATTATAGCGCCACCAAGTGGCCAATCATCGCGATTTTTTTATCGTGACCTCAAATTGAGCCGATATACATGTGTACCAAGTTTGGTGACGATATCTCATTTCCTTCTTGAGTTATAGCCTTTTTAGTAAAATAGGCTCCGCCCTGAACGTCCATTTTGAAGCCAATTAGCATAAATGAATCGAAATTTCAACTTTTTTTTGATAACTATTGATAAACAGAGACCAGAGAACATTTTGACACTGGTTTGGTTCCGATCGGTCAAAAAACCAGGGACTAGTTTGCAAAAGTAGGTTTTCAATAAAATTCAAAATGGCGGAAAAATTTGCATACTGGAAATAAAATCTGAGATATACATTTTGTTCGCCAAGGACTCAGCTTTCCAATGATATATGACACTTGAGTGTGGACCAAACGGTTTAGGAGTTATGAGCCTTTTCTCGCAATTGATTGCTATAGCGCCACCTATGGGCCAATTGGGGTCATAGCTTCTCAGGGTCTCCCCAACATGAGTACTACCATCTGACAAAGTTTCAAATTTCCAGCTCTTACGGTTTGGTCTGCACGATGCGTTTTAGCGGAGAATAATAATAATAATAATAATAATTAAAGCTGCAAGCAGCATTTAAGCGGGGTTCAAGCCTTTAAGGCCTTTTAAGCACATAGGCATTAAAGACACTAAGTTTTATTTGGCAAGGTTTTAAACACTAAAATAATAGATGGAAAAGTCCATTTACAGCCAATATGGGCAATTTACCATAGGAAATGCATGGTTTTTATAGCTTTTTCACAGTTATAGCGCCACCTATAGTCCGATCTCTTTAAAACATTGCATGCTTCATCAGCATGTCATGCCACATATACCCAACGATTTTCGTGAAGTTTTGAGTTTCCCCTTAGGATTTATAGGCATTTGAGTGTATTTTGCCACGCCTCTTTTTTAAATGGCCCTGTTATAGCCATCCAAATGCAAAAGTTCAACTTTTTTTTGATAGTTATTGATCTAAAGAGTCCAGACAACTGTCCTAGACTTGTTTGGTTCTGATCGGGCAAAAAACCAGGGTCAAGTTCACAAAAGTAGGTTTTTAACATAATTACGAATATTTAATTAACGATTTGATTGACAGCAATGGCCCTAGAGGCAAAGTTGTTCAACATGAGGAGATCTATCATATGATATGCATATTTTGCGGATGTATGCAACACCACGTGATTACAGAGTTATAAACATAATAGGTGCTCAAATTTCATTGGCCTATGGCGGCCATGTTTTTTGAGATACGCCAATGTCCTCATAGACATACATGGTACCTTGTGCCACGACACCGCATACCAATTTTCAAGTCAATCGGACTAGCGGTCGTGTGGTTATAGCCGTTTTTGTGTTTTTTTTCATGTTATAGCGCCACCAAGTGGCCAACTGTCGCGATATTTTTATCGTGACCAAATACTGAGCCCATACACATGTGTACCAAGTTTGGTGAAGATATCTAATTTCCTTCTTGAGTTATAGCCTTTTTAGTAAAATAGGCTCCGCCCTGAACGTCCATTTTGAAGCCCCTTAGCAAAAGTGAAACAAAATTTCAACTTTTTTTTGATAATTATTGATAATCAGACTAGACAGAACATTTTGGCACTCGTTTGGTTCCGATATGTCAAAAAACCAGGGACTAGTTTGCAAAAGTAGGTTTTTGACAAAAATCAAAATGGCGGAAAAATTTTCAGGACGGAAATGAAATCGGAGATATACGTTTTGTTCGCCAAGGACTCAGCTTTCCAATGATATAAGACACTTGAGTGTGGACCAAACGGTTTAGGAGTTATGAGCCCTTTCTCGCAATTGATTGCTATAGCGCCACCTATAGGCCAATCTGGCTCATAATTTGATAACCTCTCCTCGATTTTTGGACTACCTTCGGGTAAAGTTTGAAGTCTCTAGCCCTTACGGTTTGGTCTGCACGATGCGTTTTATCGGAGAATAATAATAATAATAATAATAATTAAAGCTGCGAGCAGCATTTAGCGGGGTTCAAGCCATTTAAGGTTTTTAAGCATTTGACACCTTTTGCATGAAAGGCTTTTAAGCACTGAATGAATTTGAGAGATATCAGGTGAAATGAAGTGATAAACTGACAAAATGTGATTTTAAATATTATAATAATGACTTTATAAAGTCTCAATATGAATTGATCAGGAGAGTGCAGAGAATCATACTGCTGTGGTTTGGTTCCGATCAGGCAAAAAACCTAGGACTAGTTTGCAAAACAAGGTTTTTAACATAATTGTGAATATTTAAATAAAGATTTGATTGACAGTATTGGTTATAGAGGCAAAGTTGTTCAGTATGAGAAGATCTATCATAATATATGCATATTATGTGGCTGTTTTAACCCCACCTGATTACAGAGATTCACCATAGGGAATACATGGTTTTCAAAGTTTTTGAACACTTATAGCGCCCCCTATACTCCGATCTCCATAAAACTTTGCATGTGTCTTCAACATGTTATGCCACATATACCCAACAATTTTCGTGAAGTTTTGAGTTTCCCCTTAGGATTTATAGGCTTTTGAGTGTATTTTGCCACGCCTCTTTTCTAAATGGCCCTGTTATAGCCATCCAAATGCAAAAAATCAACTTTTTTTGATAATTATTGATCTAGAGAGTCCAGAGAATTGTCCTAGACTGGTTTGGTTTGGATTGGGCAAAAAACCAGGGACTAGTTCGCAAAAGTAGGTTTTTAACATAATTGCAAATATTTGTTTAATGATTTGATTGACAGCAATGGTTCTAGAGGCAAAGTTGTTCACCATGAGGAGATCTATCATATGATATGCATATTTTGCCGATGTGTGCAACGCCACGTGATTGCAGAGCCATAAAACTCGTTAGCGCCAGCTAGTGGCCGATTTCTTTCAAAATTCTTACAGACCTCTAGGACCATGAGTTAAACATGCCCACTGAGTTTTGTTCCGATCGACCTCTGTTAACCCTGTCTAATAGGTGCTCAAATTTCATTGGCCGATGGCGGCCATGTTTTTTGAGATACGCCAATATTCTCATAGACATACATGGTACCTTGGGCCAAGACATTGCATACCAATTTTCCAGTCAATCGGACTAGCGGTCGCGTGGTTATAGCCCTTTTTGTGTTTTTTCCATGTTATAGCGCCACCAAGTGGCCAATCGTCGCGATTTTTTTATCGTGACCAAAGACTGAGCCCATACACATGTGTACCAAGTTTAGTGAAGATATCTCATTTCTTGCTGGAGTTATAGCCTCTTTAGCAAAAAAGGCTCCGCCTTAAATGTACATTTCCACGCCCCTTTTCGTTCATGAGTCAAAATTTCAACTTTTTTTTGATAATTATTGATATTCAGACTAGAGAGAACATTTTGGCACTGGTTTGGTTCTGATATGTCAAAAAACCAGGGACTAGTTCGCAAAAGTAGGTTTTTGACAAAATTCAAAATGGCGGAAAAATTTGCATACCGGAAATGAAATCGGAGATATACGTTTTGTTCGTCATGGTCTCAGCTTTCCAATGATATAAGACACTTGACCCTTAGGACCAATGGTTTAGGAGTTATGAGCTATTTTGCGCTTTTGGTTGCTGTAGCGCCACCTATTGGCCAATCTGGCTCATAATTTGATAACCTCTCCTCGATTTTTGGACTACCTATTGACAAAGTTTGAAGTCTCTAGCCCTTACGGTTTGGTCTGCACGATGAGTTTTACGGCAGAATAATAATAATAATAATAATTAAAGCTGCGAGCAGCATTTAGCGGGGTTCAAGCCATTTAAGGTCTTTAAGCATTTGACACCTTTTGCATGAAAGGCTTTTAAGCACTGAATGAATTTGAGAGATATCAGGTGAAATGAAGTGATAAAATGACAAAATGTGATTTTAAATATTATAATAGTGACTTTATAAAGTCTAAATATGAATTGATCAGGAGAGTGCAGAGAATCATACTGCTGTGGTTTGGTTCTGATCAGGCAAAAAACCTAGGACTAGTTTAGAGGCAAAGTTGTTCAGTATGAGAAGATCTATCATAATATATGCATATTATGTGGCTGTTTTAACCCCACCTGATTACAGAGATGGAAAATACCATTTACAGGCAATTCACCATAGGGAATACATGGTTTTCAAAGCTTTTTAACACTTATAGCGCCCCCTATACTCCGATCTCCATAAAACATTGCATGTGTCTTCATCATGTTATGCCACATATACCCAACGATTTTCGTGAAGTTTTGAGTTTCCTCTTAGGATTTATAGGCTTTTGAGTGTATTTTGCCACGCCTCTTTTCTAAATGGCTCTGTTATAGCCATCCAAATGCAAGAAATCAACTTTTTTTTGATAATTATTGATCTAGAGAGTCCAGAGAATTGTCCTAGACTGGTTTGGTTCTGATTGCGCAAAAAAACAGGGACTAGTTCGCAAAAGTAGGTTTTTAACATTATTGCAAATATTTATTTAACAATTTGATTGACCGAAATGGTTCTAGAGGCAAAGTTGTTCAACATGAGGAGATCTATCATATGATATGCATATTTTGCCGATATGTGCAACACCACGTGATTGCAGAGCCATAAAACTCGTTAGCGCCAACTAGTGGCCGATTTCTTTCAAAATTCTTACAGACCTCTAGGACCATGAGTTAAACATGCCTACTGAGTTTCGTTCTGGTCGACCTCCGTTAACCCTGTCTAATAGGTGCTCAAATTTCATTGGCCGATGGCGGCCATGTTTTTTTAGATACGCCAATGTTCTCATAGACAGACATGGTACCTTGGGCCAAGACACTGCTTACCAATTTTCAAGTCAATCGGACTAGCGGTCGCGTGGTTATAGCCCTTTTTGTGTTTTTTCCATGTTATAGCGCCACCAAGTGGCCAATCGTCGCGATTTTTTTATCGTGACCAAAGAATGAGCCCATAAACATGTGTACCAAGTTTGGTGAAGATATCTCATTTCTTGCTGGAGTTATAGCCTCTTTAGTAAAATAGGCTCCGCCTTAAATGTACATTTCCACGCCCCTTTTCGTTCATGAGTCAAAATTTCAACTTTTTTTTGATAATTATTGATAATCAGACTAGAGAGAACATTTTGGCACTGGTTTGGTTCTGATATGTCAAAAAACCAGGGACTAGTTCGCAAAAGTAGGTTTTTGACAAAATTCAAAATGGCGGAAAAATTTGCATACCGGAAATGAAATCGGAGATATACGTTTTGTTCGTCATGGTCTCAGCTTTCCAATGATATAAGACACTTGACCCTTAGGATGAACGGTTTAGGAGTTATGAGCCATTTCGCGTTTTTGGTTGCTGTAGCGCCACCTATTGGCCAATCTGGCTCATAATTTGATAACCTCTCCTCGATTTTTGGACTACCTATTGACAAAGTTTGAAGTCTCTAGCATTTACGGTTTGGTCTGCACGATGAGTTTTACGGCAGAATAATAATAATAATAATAATAAAAATCAGCACAAATACAATAGGTGTTCAGCACTTCGTGCTTGAACCCCTAATAATAATAATAATAATAATAATAATAAAAATCAGCACAAATACAATAGGTGTTCAGCACTTCGTGCTTGAACCCCTAAATAATAAAAATCAGTACAATTACAATAGGGTTTCAGCACTTCGTGCTTGAACCCCTAATTAAAGCTGCAAGCAGCATTTAACGGGGTTCAAGCCTTTAAGGCCTTTTAAGCACATAGGCATTAAAGATATTAAGTTTTATTTAGCAAGATTTTAAACACTGAAATAATAGATGGAAAAGTCCATTTACAGCCAATATAGGCAATTTACCATAGGAAATGCATGGTTTTTAAAGCTTTTAAAATGTTAGAGCGTCACCTATAGTCCGATCTCTTTAAAACTCTGCCTGCTTCATCAACATGTTATGCCACATGTACCCAACAATTTTCGTGAAGTTTTGAGTTTTCCCTTAGGATTTATAGGCATTTGAGTGTATTTTGCCACGCCTCTTTTTTAAATGGCCCTAGTATAACCATCCAAATGTAAAATGTCAACTTTTTTTCAAAGATTATTGATCTAGAGAGTCCAGAGAATTATCCTAGACTGGTTTTATTCTGATCGGGCAAAAAACCAGGGACTAGTTCGCAAAAGTAGGTTTTTAACATAATTACGAAAATGTAATTAATGATTTGATTGACAGCAATGGTTCTAGAGGCAAAGTTGTTCAGCATGAGGAGATCTATCATGTGATATGCATATTTTGTGGATGCGTGAAACACCACGTGATTACAGAGCCATAAAACTCGTTAGCGCCAACTAGTGGCCGATTTCTTTCAAAATTCTTACAGACCTCTAGGACCATGAGTCAAACATGCCCACTGAGTTTCGTTCCGATCGGCCTCCGATAACGTTGTCTAATCGGTGCTCAAATTCATTGGCCGATGGCGGCCATGTTTTTTGAGATACGCCAATGTCCTCATAGACATACATGTTAACTTGGGCCAAGACACTGCATACCAATTTTCAGGTCAATCGGACTAGCAATCGCGTAGTTATAGCGGTTTTAGTGTTTTTTTCACATTATAGCGCCACCAAGTGGCCAATCGTCGCGATTTTTTTATCGTGACCTCAAATTGAGCCCATACACATGTGTACCAAGTTTGGTGAAGATATCTTATTTCATTTTTGAGTTATAGTCTTTTTAGTAAAATAGGCTCCGCCCTGAGCGTCCATTTTGATCCCCTTATTTTCCGTGAATCGAAATTTCAAATTTTTTTCAAAGATTATTGATCTTGAGACTACAGACAACATTTTGGCACTGGTTTGGTTCCGATCGGTCAAAAACTCAGGGACTAGTTCGCAAAAGTAGGTTTTCGACAAAATTCAAAATGGCGGAAAAATTTTCATGACGGAAATAAAATCGGAGATATACGTTTTGTTCGCCAAGGTCTCAGCTTTCCAATGATATAAGACACTTGAGTGTGGACCAAACGGTTTAGGAGTTATGAGCCCTTTCTCGCAATTGATTGCTATAGCGCCACCTATGGGCTAATCGGGCTCATAATTTGATAACCTTTCCTCGATTTTTGTACTACCTATTGGCCAAGTTTCAAGTCTCTAGCCCTTACGGTTTGGTCTGCACGATGCGTTTTTCGGCTGAATAATAATAATAATAATAATAATAATAATAATAATAATAATTAAAGCTGCGAGCAGCATTTAGCGGGGTTCAAGCCATTTAAGGTCTTTAAGCATTTGACGCCTTTTGCATGGAAGGTTTTTAAGCACTGAATGAATTTGAGAGATATCAGGTGAAATGAAATGATTAACTGACAAAATATGATTATAAATATTATAGTAGTGACTTTATAAAATCTAAATATGAATTATAGAACAATATTAATCAATTGTATGACAAAATTACTATTTTACTTTGCTAACATGATAAACATGTTGCTAGGTGGTTGCTAGGTTGTTCTTGATGGTTGTTATGGTGTTGCTAGGCAGTTGTTAACTGTCACAGATGGTTACTATAATGTTTATAGAGTTCTTACTATGTTATTTGCCTGATTTAACACTTAGCTAATCACTGCTAGCATGTGTAGCATGTTGGAAGTGCTGTTTGCTAGCATGACAAACAGACAGACAGAGACACACACACACACACACACACACACACACACACACACACACACACACACACACACCACCTATTTTTGTGAAGTTTTGAGTTTTCGTTCAGGATTAATAGGCTTTTTAGCATGTTTTACCACAGCTATTCTCTAAATGATCCTGTTATAGCTACCCAAAGTGTAAAGGTCAACATGTTTTTGATAACTGTTGATCAGGAGAGTCCAGAGAATCATACTGCTGTGGTTTGGTTCCGATCAGGCAAGAAAAACCAAGGACTAGTTTGCAAAACGAGGTTTTTAACATAATTGTGAATATTTAAATAAAGATTTGATTGACAGTATTGGTTATAGAGGCAAAGTTGTTCAGTATGAGAAGATCTATCATAATATATGCATATTATGTGGCTGTTTTAACCCCACCTGATTAACAAGATGGAAAATACCATTTACAGCCAATACAGGCAATTCACCATAGGAATACATGGTTTTCAAAGCTTTTTAACACTTATAGCGCCCCCTATACTCCGATCTCCATAAAACTTTGCATGTGTCTTCAACATGTTATGCCACATATACCAAACAATTTCCGTGAAGTTTTGAGTTTTCCCTTAGGATTTATAGGCTTTTGAGTGTATTTTGCCACGCCTCTTTTCTTAATGGCCCTGTTATAGCCATCCAAATGCAAAAAATCTACTTTTTTTTGATAATTATTGATCTAGAGAGTCCAGAGAATTGTCCTAGACTGGTTTAGTTCTGATTGGGCAAAAAACCAGGGACTAGTTCGCAAAAGTAGGTTTTTAACATAATTGCAAATATTTATTTAATGATTTGATTGACAGCAATGGTTCTGGAGGCAAAGTTGTTCAACATGAGGAGATCTATCATATGATATGCATATTTTGCCGATGTGTGCAACGCCACGTGATTGCAGAGCCATAAAACTCGTTAGCGCCAGCTAGTGGCCGATTTCTTTCAAAATTCTTACACACCTCTAGGAACATGAGTTAAACATGCCCACTGAGTTTTGTTCCGATCGACCTCCGTTAACCCTGTCTAATAGGTGCTCAAATTTCATTGGCCGATGGCGGCCATGTTTTTTGAGATACGCCAATGTTCTCATAGACAGACATGGTACCTTGGGCCAAGACATTGCATACCAATTTTCCAGTCAATCGGACTAGCGGTCGCGTGGTTATAGCCCTTTTTGTGTTTTTTCCATGTTATAGCGCCAACAAGTGGCCAATCGTCGCGATTTTTTTATCGTGACCAAAGACTGAGCCCATACACATGTGTACCAAGTTTGGTGAAGATATCTCATTTCTTGCTGGAGTTATAGCCTCTTTAGTAAAATAGGCTCCGCCTTAAATGTACATTTCCACGCCCCTTTTCGTTCATGAGTCAAAATTTCAACTTTTTTTTGATAATTATTGATATTCAGACTAGAGAGAACATTTTGGCACTGGTTTGGTTCTGATATGTCAAAAAACCAGGGACTAGTTCGCAAAAGTAGGTTTTTGACAAAATTCAAAATGGCGGAAAAATTTGCATACCGGAAATGAAATCGGAGATATACGTTTTGTTCGTCATGGTCTCAGCTTTCCAATGATATAAGACACTTGACCCTTAGGATGAACGGTTTAGGAGTTATGAGCCATTTCGCGTTTTTGGTTGCTGTAGCGCCACCTATTGGCCAATCTGGCTCATAATTTAATAACCTCTCCTCGATTTTTGGACTACCTATTGACAAAGTTTGAAGTCTCTAGCATTTACGGTTTGGTCTGCACGATGAGTTTTACGGCAGAATAATAATAATAATAATAATAATAATAATAATAATAATTAAAGCTGCGAGCAGCATTTAGCGGGGTTCAAGCCATTTAAGGTCTTTAAGCATTTGACACCTTTTGCATGAAAGGCTTTTAAGCACTGAATGAATTTGAGAGATATCAGGTGAAATGAAGTGATAAACTGACAAAATGTGATTTTAAATATTATAATAGTGACTTTACAAAGTCTAAATATGAATTGATCAGGAGAGTGCAGAGAATCATACTGCTGTGGTTTGGTTCCGATCAGGCAAAAAACCTAGGACTAGTTTGCAAAACGAGGTTTTTAACATAATTGTGAATATTTAAATAAAGATTTGATTGACAGTATTGGTTATAGAGGCAAAGTTGTTCAGTATGAGAAGATCTATCATAATATATGCATATTATGTGGCTGTTTTAACCCCACATGATTACAGAGATGGAAAATACAATTTACAGGCAATTCACCATAGGGAATACATGGTTTTCATAGCTTTTTAACATTTATAGCGCCCCCTATACTCCGATCTCCATAAAACTTTGCATGTGTCTTCAACATGTTATGCCACATATACCCAACAATTTTCGTGAAGTTTTGAGTTTTCCCTTAGGATTTATAGGCTTTTGAGTGTATTTTGCCACGCCTCTTTTCTAAATGGCCCTGTTATAGCCATCCAAATGCAAGAAATCAACTTTTTTTTGATAATTATTGATCTAGAGAGTCCAGATAATTGTCCTAGACTGGTTTGGTTCTGATTGGGCAAAAAACCAGGGACTAGTTCGCAAAAGTAGGTTTTTAACATGATTGCAAATATTTATTTAACGATTTGATTGACAGAAATGGTTCTAGAGGCAAAGTTGTTCAACATGAGGAGATCTATCATATGATATGCATATTTTGCCGATGTGTGCAACACCACGTGATTGCAGAGCCATAAAACTCGTTAGCGCCAACTAGTGGCCGATTTCTTTCAAAATTCTTACAGACCTCTAGGACCATGAGTCAAACAAGCCTACTGAGTTTCATTCCGATCGACCTCCGTTAACCCTGTCTAATAGGTGCTCAAATTTCATTGGCCGATGGCGGCCATGTTTTTTGAGATACGCCAATGTTCTCATAGACAGACATGGTACCTTGGGCCAAGACACTGCATACCAATTTTCAAGTCAATTGGACTAGCGGTCGCGTGGTTATAGCCCTTTTTGTGTTTTTTCCATGTTATAGCGCCACCAAGTGGCCAATCGTCGCGATTTTTTTTTCGTGACCAAAGACTGAGCCCATACACATGTGTACCAAGTTTGGTGAAGATATCTCATTTCTTGCTGGAGTTATAGCCTCTTTAATAAAATAGGCTCCGCCTTAAATGTACATTTCCACGCCCTTTTTCGTTCATGAGTCAAAATTTCAACTTTTTTTTGATAATTATTGATACTCAGACTAGAGAGAACATTTTGGCACTGGTTTGGTTCTGATATGTCAAAAAACCAGGGACTAGTTCGCAAAAGTAGGTTTTTGACAAAATTCAAAATGGCGGGAAAATTTGCATACCGGAAATGAAATCGGAGATATACGTTTTGTTCGACAAGGTCTCAGCTTTCCAATGATATAAGACACTTGACCCTTAGGATGAACGGTTTAGGAGTTATGAGCTATTTCGCGTTTTTGGTTGCTGTAGCGCCACCTATTGGCCAATCTGGCTCATAATTTGATAACCTCTCCTCGATTTTTGGACTACCTATTGACAAAGTTTGAAGTCTCTAGCATTTACGGTTTGGTCTGCACGATGAGTTTTACGGCAGAATAATAATAATAATTAAAGCTGCAAGCAGCATTTAGCGGGGTTCAAGCCTTTAAGGCCTTTTAAGCACATAGGCATTAAAGTCATTAAGTTTTATTTAGCAAGATTTTAAACACTAAAATAATAGATGGAAAAGTCCATTTACAGTCAATATAGGCAATTTAACATAGGAAATGCATGGTTCTTATAGCTTTTTAACAGTTATAGCGCCACCTATAGTCCAATCTCTTTAAAACTTTGCATGCTTCATCAGCATGTTATGCCACATATACCCAACAATTTTCGTGAATTTTTGAGCTTCCCTTTTGAGTTAGCGCCAACTAGTGGCCGATTTCTTTCAAAATTCTTACAGACCTCTAGGACCATGAGTCAAACATGCCCACCGAGTTTCGTTCCGATCGACCTCTGTTAACCCCATCTAATAGGTGCTCAAACTTCATTGGCCGATGGCGGCCATGTTTTTTTAGATACACCAATGTCCTCATAGACATACATGGTGCCTTGGACCAAGACACTGCCTACCAATTTTCAAGTCAATCGGACTAGTGGTCACGTGGTTATAGCCCTTTTCATGTTTTTTTTAACATTATAGCGCCACCAAGTGGTCAATCGTCGCGATTTTTTTATCGAGACCAAAGAATCAGCCCATACACATGTGTACCAAGTTTGGTGAAGATATCTCATTTCCTTCTTGAGTTATAGCCTTTTTAGTAAAATAGGCTCCGCCCACAACATTCTTTTTCCACCCCTTAGCAACCGTGAATCGAAATTTCAACTTTTTCTCAATGAATATTGATATTCAGACTACAGAGAACATTTTGCCACTGGTTTGGTTTCGATCGGTCAAAAATCCAGGGACTAGTTCGCAAAAGTAGTTTTTCGACAAAATTCAAAATGGCGGAAAATTTTTCATGACGGAAATGAAATCGGAGATATACGTTTTGTTCGCCAAGGACTCAGCTTTCCAACGATATAAGACACTTGATCGTGGACCAAAGGGTTTAGGAGTTATGACCCTTTTTGCGCATTTGGTTGCTGTAGCGCCACCTATTGGCCAATCGGGGTCATACTTTCTGAGGTTCTCCCCAAATTGAGGACTACCATCTGACAAAGTTTCAAAGTTCCACGCTTTACGGTTTGGGCTGCACGATGCGTTTTAGCGGAGAATAATAATAATAACAAGCCTTTAAGGCCTTTTAAGCACATAGGCATTAAAGTCATTAAGTTTTATTTAGCAAGATTTTAAACACTAAAATAATAGATGGAAAAGTCCATTTACAGTCAATATAGGCAATTTAACATAGGAAATGCATGGTTCTTATAGCTTTTTAACAGTTATAGCGCCACCTATAGTCCAATCTCTTTAAAACTTTGCATGCTTCATCAGCATGTTATGCCACATATACCCAACAATTTTCGTGAATTTTTGAGCTTCCCTTTTGAGTTAGCGCCAACTAGTGGCCGATTTCTTTCAAAATTCTTACAGACCTCTAGGACCATGAGTCAAACATGCCCACCGAGTTTCGTTCCGATCGACCTCTGTTAACCCCATCTAATAGGTGCTCAAACTTCATTGGCCGATGGCGGCCATGTTTTTTTAGATACACCAATGTCCTCATAGACATACATGGTGCCTTGGACCAAGACACTGCCTACCAATTTTCAAGTCAATCGGACTAGTGGTCACGTGGTTATAGCCCTTTTCATGTTTTTTTAACATTATAGCGCCACCAAGTGGTCAATCGTCGCGATTTTTTTATCGAGACCAAAGAATGAGCCCATACACAAGTGTACCAAGTTTGGTGAAGATATCTCATTTCCTTCTTGAGTTATAGCCTTTTTAGTAAAATAGGCTCCGCCCACAACATTCTTTTTCCACCCCTTAGCAACCGTGAATCGAAATTTCAACTTTTTCTCAATGAATATTGATATACAGACTACAGAGAACATTTTGCCACTGGTTTGGTTTCGATCGGTCAAAAAACCAGGGACTAGTTCGCAAAAGTAGTTTTTCGACAAAATTCAAAATGGCGGAAAAATTTTCATGACGGAAATGAAATCGGAGATATACGTTTTGTTCGCCAAGGACTCAGCTTTCCAATGATATAAGACACTTGATTGTGGACCAAAGGGTTTATGAGTTATGACCCTTTTTGCGCATTTGGTTGCTGTAGCGCCACCTATTGGCCAATTGGGGTCATACTTTCTGAGGTTCTCCCCAAATTGAGGACTACCATCTGACAAAGTTTCAAAGTTCCACGCTTTACGGTTTGGGCTGCACGATGCGTTTTAGCGGAGAATAATAATAATAATAATAATAATTAAAGCTGCAAGCAGCATTTAGCGGGGTTCAAGCCTTTAAGGCCTTTTCAGCACATAGGCATTAAAGTCATTAAGTTTTATTTAGCAAGATTTTAAACACTAAAATAATAGATGGAAAAGTCCATTTACAGTCAATATAGGCAATTTAACATAGGAAATGCATGGTTTTTATAGCTTTTTAACAGTTATAGCACCACCTATAGTCCAATCTCTTTAAAACTTTGCATGCTTCATCAGCATGTCATGCCACATATACCCAACAATTTTCATGAATTTTTGAGCTTCCCTTTTGAGTTAGCGCCAACTAGTGGCCGATTTCTTTCAAAATTCTTACAGACCTCTAGGACCATGAGTCAAACATGCCCACCGAGTTTCGTTCCGATCGACCTCTGTTAACCCCATCTAATAGGTGCTCAAATTTCATTGGCCGATGGCGGCCATGTTTTTTTAGATACGGCAATGTCCTCATAGAAATACATGGGGACTTGGACCAAGACACTGCATACCAATTTTCAGGTCAATCGGACTAGCGGTCGTGTGGTTATAGCTATTTACATGTTTTTTTCACATTATAGCGCCACCAAGTGGCCAATCGTCGCAATATTTTTATCGTGACCAAAGAATGAGCCCATACACATGTTTACCAAGTTTGGTGAAGATAGCTCATTTCCTTCTTGAGTTATAGCCTTTTTAGTAAAATAGGCTCCGCCCACAACATTCTTTTTCCACCCCTTAGCAACCGTGAATCGAAATTTCAACTTTTTCTCAATGAATATTGATATTCAGACTACAGAGAACATTTTGCCACTGGTTTGGTTTCAATCGGTCAAAAAACCAGGGACTAGTTCGCAAAAGTAGTTTTTCGACAAAATTCAAAATGGCGGAAAAATTTTCATGACGGAAATGAAATCGGAGATATACGTTTTGTTCACCAAGGACTCAGCTTTCCAATGATATAAGACACTTGATTGTGGACCAAAGGGTTTAGGAGTTATGACCCATTTCGCGCTTTTGGTCGCTGTAGCGCCACCTATTGGCCAATCGGGGTCATACTTTCTGAGGTTCTCCCCAAATTGAGGACTACCTTCGGGTAAAGTTTCAAAGTTCCACGCTTTACGGTTTGGTCTGCACGATGCGTTTTAGCGGAGAATAATAATAATAATAATAATAATTAAAGTCATTAAGTTTTATTTAGCAAGATTTTAAACACTAAAATAATAGATGGAAAAGTCCATTTACAGTCAATATAGGCAATTTAACATAGGAAATGCATGGTTCTTATAGCTTTTTAACAGTTATAGCGCCACCTATAGTCCAATCTCTTTAAAACTTTGCATGCTTCGTCAGCATGTTATGCCACATATACCCAACAATTTTCGTGAATTTTTGAGCTTCCCTTTTGAGTTAGCGCCAACTAGTGGCCGATTTCTTTCAAAATTCTTACAGACCTCTAGGACCATGAGTCAAACATGCCCACCGAGTTTCGTTCCGATCGACCTCTGTTAACCCCATCTAATAGGTGCTCAAACTTCATTGGCCGATGGCGGCCATGTTTTTTTAGATACACCAATGTCCTCATAGACATACATGGTGCCTTGGACCAAGACACTGCCTACCAATTTTCAAGTCAATCGGACTAGTGGTCACGTGGTTATAGCCCTTTTCATGTTTTTTTAACATTATAGCGCCACCAAGTGGTCAATCGTCGCGATTTTTTAATCGAGACCAAAGAATCAGCCCATACACATGTGTACCAAGTTTGGTGAAGATATCTCATTTCCTTCTTGAGTTATAGCCTTTTTAGTAAAATAGGCTCCGCCCACAACATTCTTTTTCCACCCCTTAGCAACCGTGAATCGAAATTTCAACTTTTTCTCAATGAATATTGATATTCAGACTACAGAGAACATTTTGCCACTGGTTTGGTTTCGATCGGTCAAAAATCCAGGGACTAGTTCGCAAAAGTAGTTTTTCGACAAAATTCAAAATGGCGGAAATTTTTTTATGACGGAAATAAAATCGGAGATATACGTTTTGTTCGCCAAGGACTCAGCTTTCCAATGATATAAGACACTTGATTGTGGACCAAAGGGTTTAGGAGTTATGACCCTTTTTGCGCATTTGGTTGCTGTAGCGCCACCTATTGGCCAATCGGGGTCAAACTTTCTGAGGTTCTCCCCAAATTGAGGACTACCATCTGACAAAGTTTCAAAGTTCCACGCTTTACGGTTTGGGCTGCACGATGCGTTTTAGCGGAGAATAATAATAATAATTAAAGACATTAAGTTTTATTTAGCAAGATTTTAAACACTAAAATAATAGATGGAAAAGTCCATTTACAGCCAATATGGGCAATTTACCATAGGAAATGCATGGTTTTTAAAGCTTTTTAACACTTATAGCGCCACCTATACTCCGATCTTTGTAAAACGTTGCATGCTTCATCAGGATGTTATGCCACATATACCCAACAATTTTCCTGAAGTTTTGAGTTTTCCCTTAGGATTTATATGCTTTTGAGTATATTTTGCCACGCCTCTTTTCTAATTGGCCCCGTTATAGCCATCCAAATGCAAAAGTTCAACTTTTTTTCAATGAATATTTATCTAGAGAGTCTATAGAATTGTCCTAGACTGGTTTTGTTCCGGTCGGGCAAAAAACCAGGGACTAGTTCGCAAAAGTAGGTTTTTAACATAATTGCAAATATTTAATTAACGATTTGATTGACAGCAATGGTTCTAGAGGCAAAGTTGTTCACCATAAGGAGATCTATCAAATGATATGCATATTTTGCCGATGTGTGCAACACCACGTGATTACAGAGCCATAAAACTCGTTAGCGCCAACTAGTGGCCGATTTCTTTCAAAATTCTTATAGACCTCTAGGACCATGAGTCAAACATGCCCACCGAGTTTCGTTCCGATCGGCCTCCGATAACCTTGTCTAATAGGTGCTCAAACTTCATTGGCCGATGGCGGCCATGTTTTTTGAGAGACGCCAATATCCTCAGAGACATACATGCTACCTTGGGCCAAGACACTGCATACCAATTTTCAGGTAAATCGGAGTAGCAGTCGCATGGTTATAGCTATTTGCAGGTTTTTTTCACATTATAGCGCCACCAAGTGGCCAATCGTCGCGATTTCTTTATCGTGACCTCAAATTGAGCCCATACACATGTGTACCAAGTTTGGTGAAGATATCTCATTTCTTTATTGAGTTATAGTCTTTTTAGTAAAATAGGCTCCGCCCTGAGCGTCCATTTTGAATCCCTTTATCTTCCGTGAATCGAAATTTCAACTTTTTTTCAATGAATATTGATATTCAGACTACAGAAAACATTTTGGCACTGGTTTGGTTCCGATCGGTCAAAAAACCAGGGACTAGTTTGCAAAAGTGTTTTTTCGACAAAATTCAAAATGGCGGAAAATTTTTCCAGACGGAAATAAAATCGGAGATATACGTTTTGTTCGCCATGGTCTCAGCTTTCCAATGATATAAGGCACTTGAGTGTGGACTAAACGGTTTAGGAGTTATGAGCCATTTCGCGCTTTTGATTGCTGTAGCGCCCCCTATTGGCCAATTGGGGTCATAATTTGATAAGCTCTCCTCGATTTTTGGGCTACCATGTGGCAAAGTGTCAAGTCTCTAGCATTTACGCTTTGGTCTGCACGATGCGTTTTAGGGGAGAATAATAATAATAACAAGCAGCATTTAGCGGGGTTCAAGCCTTTAAGGCCTTTTAAGCACATAGGCATTAAAGTCATTAAGTTTTATTTAGCAAGATTTTAAACACTAAAATAATAGATGGAAAAGTCCATTTACAGTCAATATCGGCAATTTAACATAGGAAATGCATGGTTCTTATAGCTTTTTAACAGTTATAGCGCCACCTATAGTCCGATCTCTTTAAAACTTTGCATGCTTCATCAGCATGTCATGCCACATATACCCAACAATTTTCGTGAATTTTTGAGCTTCCCTTTTGAGTTAGCGCCAACTAGTGGCCGATTTCTTTCAAAATTCTTACAGACCTCTAGGACCATGAGTCAAACATGCCCACCGAGTTTCGTTCCGATCGACCTCTGTTAACCCCATCTAATAGGTGCTCAAACTTCATTGGCCGATGGCGGCCATGTTTTTTTAGATACACCAATGTCCTCATAGACATACATGGTGCCTTGGACCAAGACACTGCCTACCAATTTTCAAGTCAATCGGACTAGTGGTCACGTGGTTATAGCCCTTTTCATGTTTTTTTAACATTATAGCGCCACCAAGTGGTCAATCGTCGCGATTTTTTTATCGAGACCAAAGAATGAGCCCATACACATGTCTACCAAGTTTGGTGAAGATATCTCATTTCCTTCTTGAGTTATAGCCTTTTTAGTAAAATAGGCTCCGCCCACAACATTCTTTTTCCACCCCTTAGCAACCGTGAATCGAAATTTCAACTTTTTCTCAATGAATATTGATATTCAGACTACAGAGAACATTTTGCCACTGGTTTGGTTTCGATCGGTCAAAAAACCAGGGACTAGTTCGCAAAAGTAGTTTTTCGACAAAATTCAAAATGGCGGAAAAATTTTCATGACGGAAATGAAATCGGAGATATACGTTTTGTTCGCCAAGGACTCAGCTTTCCAATGATATAAGACACTTGATTGTGGACCAAAGGGTTTAGGAGTTATGCCCCTTTTTGCGCATTTGGTTGCTGTAGCGCCACCTATTGGCCAATCGGGGTCATACTTTCTGAGGTTCTCCCCAAATTGAGGACTACCATCTGACAAAGTTTCAAAGTTCCACGCTTTACGGTTTGGGCTGCACGATGCGTTTTAGCGGAGAATAATAATAATAATAATAATAATTAAAGCTGCAAGCAGCATTTAGCGGGGTTCAAGCTTTTAAGGCCTTTTAAGCACATAGGCATTAAAGACATTAAGTTTTATTTAGCAAGATTTTAAACACTGAAATAATAGATGGAAAAGTCAATTTACAGCCAATATAGGCAATTTAACATAGGAAATGCATGTTTTTTAAAGCTTTTTCACAGTTATAGCGCCACCTATAGTCCGATCTCTTTAAAACTTTGCATGCTTTATCAGCATGTTATGCCACATGTACCCAACAATTTTCGTGAAGTTTTGAGTTTTCCCTTAGGATTTATAGGCTTTTGAGTGTATTTTGCCACGCCTCTTTTATAAATGGCCCTGTTATAGTCATCTAAATGCAAAAGTTCAACTTTTATTCAATGAATATTTATCTAGAGAGTCCAGAGAATTATCCTAGACTAGTTTGGTTCTGATCGTGCAAAAAACCAGGGACTAGTTAGCAAAAGTAGGTTTTTAACATAATTACGAAAATTTAATTAATGATTTGATTGACAGCAATGGTTCTAGAGGCAAAGTTGTTCAGTATGAGGAGAACTATCATATGATATGCATATTTTGTGGATGGGTGCCACACCACGTGATAACAGAGCCATAAAACTCGTTAGCGCCAACTAGTGGCCGATTTCTTTCAAAATTCTTACAGACCTCTAGGACCATGAGTCAAACATGTCCACTGAGTTTCATTCCGATCGGCCTCTGTTAACCCCGTCTAATAGGTGCTAAAATTCATTGGCCGATGGCGGCCATGTTTTTTGAGATACACCAATGTCCTCATAGACTTATATAGTACCTTGGGCCAAGACACTGCATACCAATTTTCAGGTCAATCGGACTAGCGGCCGTGTGGTTATAGCTATTTTCATGTTTTTTTCACATTATAGCGCCACCAAGTGGTCAATCGTCACGATTTTTTTATCGAGACCAAAGAATGAGCCCATACATACATGTTCCAAGTTTGGTGAAGATATCTCATTTCATTTTTGAGTTATAGTCTTTTTAGTAAAATAGGCTCCGCCCTGAGCGTCCATTTTGATCCCCTTATCTTCAGTGAATCGAAATTTCAACTTTTTCTCAATGAATATTGATATTCAGACTACAGACAACATTTTGCCACTGGTTTGGTTTCGATCGGTCAAAAAACCAGGGACTAGTTCGTAAAAGTAGGTTTTCAACAAAATTCAAAATGGCGGAAAATTTTTAATGACGGAAATGAAATCGGAGATATACGTTTTGTTCGCCAAGGTCTCAGCTTTCCAATGATATAAGACACTTGAGTGTGGACCAAACGGTTTAGGAGTTATGAGCCATTTCGCGCAATTGATTGCTATAGCGCCACCTATAGGCCAATCTGGCTCATAATTTGATAACCTTTCCTCGATTTTTGGACTACCTATTGACAAAGTTTCAAGTTTCCAGCTCTTACGGTTTGGTCTGCACGATGCGTTTTTCGGCTGAATAATAATAATAATAAAAATCAGTACAAATACAATAGGTGTTCAGCACTTCGTGCTTGAACCCCTAAAAATCAGTACAATTACAATAGGGTTTCAGCACTTCGTGCTTGAACCCCTAAAAATCAGTACAATTACAATAGGGTTTCAGCACTTCGTGCTTGAACCCCTAATAATA
Organism: Pseudorasbora parva; assembly: GCF_024679245.1. Classification (NCBI taxonomy): domain Eukaryota; kingdom Metazoa; phylum Chordata; class Actinopteri; order Cypriniformes; family Gobionidae; genus Pseudorasbora; species Pseudorasbora parva. The sequence goes on from NC_090188.1 coordinate 15,997,841, forward strand.
ATAATTAAAGCTGCGAGCAGCATTTAGCGGGGTTCAAGCCATTTAAGGTCTTTAAGCATTTGACACCTTTTGCATGAAAGGTTTTTAAGCACTGAATGAATTTGAGAGATATCAGGTGAAATGAAGTGATAAAATGGCAAAATGTGATTTTAAATATTATAATAGTGACTTTATTAAGTCCAAATATGAATTATAGAACAATATTAATAAATAGTATGACAAAATTACTATTTTACTTTGCTAACAGGATTAACATGCTGCTAGGTGGTTGCTAGGTTGTTCTTGATGGTTGTTATGGTGTTGCTTGTCAGTTGTTAGTTGTCACAGATGGTTACTATAATGTTTATAGAGTTCTTACTATGTTCTTTGCCTGATTTAACACTTTACTAATCACTGCTAGCGTGTGTAGCATGTTGCAAATGCTGTTTGCTAGCATGACAGACACACACACACACACACACACACACACACACACACACACACACACACACACACACACACACACACACACACACACACACACACACTTCTGTTTTACATATGAATAAATTAAATAATGCTTATATAGATATTTGAAATAAATGATAGATAACAAATTGCTTAGTCATTGTTTTCCCCTTTAATTTCAGGTGTTATTTTATTTGTAATGTAATATTATTGTTAAAAAAAACACATCAAACTGGCAAACATTGAGAACATTTTATTTGCAATATTATTTTAATGATTTTAAAACGTCTATTTATATGCTTTGTGAGCAGAATGAACCAATGAGTGGTCTTCTGCTGCCCTCTGGGGTTTTGTAATTGTAATTGTAAGGAATATGTAATAGGCACATTTTTCATGTTAACTCATTTAAACTTTAATTTAGTTGCAGATATATTTGAAATAAATTATTTTGACAAAATGTGATTGTAAATGTTGTAAAAGTGACTTTACATTGTCTAAATAGGAATTATAGAACATGATCAGTAAATAGTATGACAAAATGACTATATGAGCCAGCAGGTGGCAGCAGAGCACCACTCATTTTCATTTTAAATGAGCACATTTTCCAAGTTAATGCAATCAAACATGCTTTTCTCACATGCACATATTGTTGAAGATACAGATATTTGAAATAAATGATAGGTAACAACTAGCTTATTCCAGGTTTTCCCATTTTAAAACATTTTCCGGCATTATTTTTATTGTAATATAATAATTATTTGTGAAACATAAATCAAATGAATAAATTAATTGGTAACACTGACAAAATATAATTTGAAATGCTATTATAATGTTTTTTAAAGTTTATGCTCAGTGGACAGAATGAACCAATGACTGGTCCTCTGCTGGCCTCCGGTGGCAATTTTAGGTAATATGCCATATACGCATTTGCACTGTCACCTTTTTTACTGTTATAGAGGCATCTAACGCCCGATCTCCATGAAAAGTTGCATGCTTCTTTAGAGTCACATGTTGCATTTGCCTACCTATTTTTGTGAAATTTTGATTTTTCTTTCAGGATTAATAGGCTTTTGAGCATGTTTACCACACCTATTCTCCAAATGATCCTGTTATAGCTACCTAAAGTGTAAAGTTCAACATGTTTTTGACAACTATTGATCAGGAGAGTCCAGAGAATCATACTGCTGTGGTTTGGTTCCGATCAGGCAAAAAACCAAGGACTAGTTTGCAAAACGAGGTTTTTAACATAGTTGTGAATATTTAAATAAAGATTTGATTGACAGTATTGGTTCTTGAGGCAAAGTTGTTCAGTATGAGAACATCTATCATAATATATGCATATTATGTGGCTGTTTTAACCCCACCTGATTACAGAGATGGAAAATACCATTTATAGCCAATACAGGCAATTCACCATAGGGAATACATGGTTTTCAAAGCTTTTTAACACTTATAGCGCCACCTATACTCCGATCTCCATGAAACTTTGCATGCGTCTTCAACATGTTATGCCACATATACCCAACAATTTTCGTGAAGTTTTGAGTTTTCCCTTAGGATTTATAGGCTTTTGAGCATATTTTGCCACGCCTCTTTTCTAAATGGCCCTGTTATAGCCATGCAAATGCAAAAAATCAACTTTTTTTTGATAATTATTAATCTAGAGAGTCCAGAGAATTATCCTAGACTGGTTTGGTTCTGATTGGGCAAAAAACCAGGGACTAGTTCGCAAAAGTAGGTTTTTAACATAATTACAAAAATGTAATTAATAATTTGATTGACAGCAATGGTTCTAGAGGCAAAGTTGTTCATCATGAGGAGATCTATCAAATGATATGCATATTTCATGGATATGTACAACACCACGTGATTTCAGAGCCATAAAACTCGTTAGCGCCAACTAGTGGCCGATTTCTTTCAAAATTCTTACAGACCTCTAGGACCATGAGTCAAACATGCCCACTGAGTTTCGTTCCATTCAACCTCCATTAACCTTGTCTAATAGGTGCTCAAAATTCATTGGTCTATGGCCGCCATGTTTTTTGAGACACACCAATGTCCTCATACACATACATGGTAGCTTGGGCCAAGACACGGCATACCAATTTTCAGGTCAATCGGACTAGCGGTCGCGTGGTTATAGCTAATTTCATGTTTTTTCCACATTATAGCGCCACCAAGTGGTCAATCTTCACATTTTTTTTATCTTGACCTCAGAATGAGCCCATACACATGCGTACCAAGTTTGGTGAAGATATCTCATTTCCTTCTTGAGTTATAGCCTCTTTAGTAAAATAGGCTCCGCCTTAAATTTACATTTCCACGCCCCTTTTCGTCCATGAGTCAAAATTTCAACTTTTTTTTGATAATTATTGATAGTCAGACTAGAGAGAACATTTTGGCACTGGTTTGGTTCCGATATGTCAAAAAACCAGGGACTAGTTCGCAAAAGTAGGTTTTTGACAAAATTCAAAATGGCGGAAAAATTTGCATACCGGAAATGAAATCGGAGATATACGTTTTGTTCGCCAAGGTCTCAGCTTTCCAATGATATAAGACACTTGACCCTTTGGACGAACGATTTAAGAGTTATGAGCCATTTCGCGTTTTTGGTTGCTGTAGCGCCACCTATTGGCCAATCTGGCTCATAATTTGATAACCTCTCCTCGATTTTTGGACTACCTATTGGCCAAGTTTCAAGTCTCTAGCCCTTACGGTTTGGTCTGCACGATGAGTTTTACGGCAGAATAATAATAATAAAAATCAGTACAATTACAATAGGGTTTCAGCACTTCGTGCTTGAACCCCTAAAAATCAGCACAAATACAATAGGTGTTCAGCACTTCGTGCTTGAACCCCTAATTAAAGCTGCAAGCAGCATTTAGCGGGGTTCAAGCGTTTAAGGCCTTTAAAGCACATAGGCATTAAAGACATTAAGTTTTATTTAGCAAGATTTTAAACACTGAAATAATAGATGGAAAAGTCCATTCACAGCCAATATAGGCAATTTACCATAGGAAATGCATGGTTTTTAAAGCTTTTTAACAGTTATAGCGCCACCTATAGTCCGATCTCTTTAAAACTTTGCATGCTTCATCAGCATGTCATGCCACATATACCCAACAATTTTCGTGAATTTTTGAGCTTCCCTTTTTGGTTAGCGCCAACTAGTGGCCGATTTCTTTCAAAATTCTTACAGACCTCTAGGACCATGAGTCAAACATGCCTACCGAGTTTCGTTCCGATCGACCTCCGTTAACCCCATCTAATAGGTGCTCAAAATTCATTGGCTGATGGCGGCCATGTTTTTTGAGATACACCAATGTCCTCATAGACTTATATAGTAACTTGGGCCAAGACACTGCATACCAATTTTCAGGTCAATCGGACTAGCGGTCGTTCTTTTTTTCACATTATAGCGCCACCAACTGGTCAAACGTCGCAATTTTTTTATCGAGACCAAAAAATGAGCCCATACACATGTGTACCAAGTTTGGTGAAGATATCTCATTTCCTTCTTAAGTTATAGCCTTTTTAGTAAAATAGGCTCCGCCCACAACATTCTTTTTCCACCCCTTAGCAACCGTAAATCGAAATTTCTACTTTTCTCAATGAATATTGATATTCAGACTACAGAGAACATTTTGGCACTGGTTTGGTTCCGATTGGGCAAAAAACCAGGGACTAGTTCGCAAAAGTAGGTATTTAAAGCATTTGACGCCTTTTGCATGAAAGGTTTTTAAGCACTGAATGAATTTGAGAGATATCAGGTGAAATGAAGTGATAAACTGACAAAATGTGATTTTTAAATGTTATAATAGTGACTTTACAAAGTCTAAAGTCTATGAATTATAGAACAAAATGACTAATTTAACCAGTAGGGTGGCAGCAGAGAAACATTCATTGGCTCAGTTTCATTTACCATGATTCTATTATGATTTACCATAGTTTACCACAATTTACCACATTCTAGTATGATTAACCATGATTATTTTGTGATTTACTATAGTTTACCACAATCTAGTATGATTTACCATGATTTTATTGTGATTTACCATAGTTTACCATGTTGTATTATGATTTACCATGATTCTAGCATATTTTACCATGATTTACCATGTTCTAGCATGGTTTACCATGATTTACCACATTTTAGTATGATTTACTATGATTCTATTGTGATTTACCATAGTTTACCATGATTTACCACGTTCTAGAATGATGTACCATGATTCTATTGTGATTTACCATAGTTTACCATGATTTACCACGTTGTATTTTGATTTACCATGATTCTAGCATATATTACCATGATTTACCACATTCTAGCATGGTTTACCATGATTTACCACGTTCTAGAATGATGTACTATGATTCTATTGTGATTTACCATAGTTTACCATGATTTACCACGTTCTAGTATGATTTACCATGATTCTAGCATATATTACCATGATTTACCACATTCTAGTATGATTTACCAAGATTCTAGCGTATTCCATAAAAAAAATGATTTACCATGATTCTAGCATATATTACTATGATTTACCATGTTCTAGTATGATTTACCATCATTCTAGCATATATTACCATGATTTACCATGTTCTAGTATGATTTACAATGATTCTAGCATATATTACTATGATTTACCATGTTCTAGTATGATTTACCATGATTCTAGCATGGTTTACCATAGTTTAACATGATTTACCATGTTCTGGCATGGTTTACCACAATTTACCACATTGTAGTATGATTTACCATGATTCTATTGTGATTTACCACGTTCTAGTATGAACAAATTAATTGGTCAACATTGTCAAAATGTCATTTGCAATGTAGTTATAATGATTTTCTAAACTGGCTTACTGACCAGAATGAACCAATGAGTGGTCTTCTGCTGCCCTCTGGTGGCCGTTTATTATAGCAATTTTTGGGAACACACCATTTAAAGCAATGGTACCTCATCACATTTCTCACTTTTATAGAGGCATATATTGCCCGATCTCCATGAAATTTTTCATGCTTCTTTAGAGTAATATTCTGCACGTGCCCACCTATTTTTGTGAAGTTTGTAGTTTTCATTCAGGATTAATAGGTTTTTGAGCATGCTTTGCCAGGCCCCCTCTTTTTAAATGACCCTGTTATAGTCATCCAAATTCAAAAGTTGAATTTTTTTCAATGAATATTTATCTAGAGAGTCTAGAGAATTGCCCTAGATTGGTTTGGTTCCGATCGGGGAAAAAACCAGGGACTAGTTTGCAAAAGTAGGTTTTTAACATAGTTGCAAATATTTAATTAATGATATGATTGACAGCAATAGTTCTAGAGGCAAAGTTGTTCAACATGAGGAGATCTATCAGGTGATATGCATATTTTGTGGATGGGTGCCACACCACGTGATTACAGAGCCATAAAACTCGTTAGCGCCAACTAGTGGCCGATTTCTTTCAAAATTCTTACAGACCTCTAGTGCCATGAGTCAAACATGCCCATCAAGTTTTGTTCCGATCAGCCTTCGTTACCCTTGTCTTATAGGTGCTCAAATTTCATTGGCCGATAGCGGCCATATTTTTTAAGATACGCCAATGTCCTCATAGACATACATGGTACCTTGGGCCAAGACACTGCATACCAATTTTCAGGTCAATCGGACTAGCGGTCGTGTGGTTATAGCTATTTTCATGTTTTTTTCACATTATAGCGCCACCAAGTGGTCAATCGTCGCGATTTTTTTATCGAGACCAAAGAATGATCCCATACACATGTGATCCAAGTTTGGTGAAGATATCTCATTTCGTTTTTGAGTTATAGTTTTTTTAGTAAAATAGGCTCCGCCCTGAGCATCCATTTTAAATCCACTTATCTTTCGTGAATCGAAATTTCAACTTTTTCTCAATGAATATTCATATTGAGACTACAGACAACATTTTGGCACTGGTTTGGTTCCGATCGGTCAAAAAACCAGGGACTAGTTCGCAAAAGTAGGTTTTCAACAAAATTCAAAATGGCGGAAAATTTTTAATGACGGAAATGAAATCGGAGATATACGTTTTGTTCGTCATGGTCTCAGCTTTCCAATGATATAAGACACTTGACCCTTAGGAGCAACGGTTTAGGAGTTATGAGCCCTTTCGCGTTTTTGGTTGCTATAGCGCCACCTATGGGCCAATCTGGCTCATAATTTGATAACCTCTCCTCGATTTTTGTACTACCTATTGGCCAAGTTTCAAGTCTCTAGCCCTTACAGTTTGGTCTGCACGATGCGTTTTTCGGCTGAATAATAATAATAATAATAATAAATATAGCTGCGAGCAGCAATTAGCGGGGTTCAAGCGACTTAAGGCATTTAAGCATTTAAGGCGTATTGCATTTAAGGCTCTAAAGCAGTAAAATAATTAAATCTGGGAGCTCAGGTGAAATGAAGTGATACATTGACAAAATTCGATTGCAAATGTTAAAATAGTGACTTTATAAAGACTGAATTTGAGTTGTGCTTGCAATGGCAAAACTTGTGGCCCTGTTGCTACCCTACACTGCTGACATGTTTTTAGCAAAATGCTAACACGATTAGCATGTTTTTAACATACTGGTAACACAATTAGCATGCTGAAATAATCGATGGAAAATACCATTTACAGCCAATACAGGCAATTCACCATAGGAATACATGGTTTTCAAAGCTTTTTAACACTTATAGCGCCACCTATACTCCGATCTCCATGAAATGTTGCATCCTTCTTCACATTGTTATGCCACATATACCCATCAATTTTCGTGAAGTTTTGAGTTTTCGCTTAGGATTTATAGGCTTTTGAGTGTATTTTGCCACGCCTCTTTTCTAATTGGCCCTGTTATAGCCATCCAAATGCAAAAGTTCAACTTTTTTTTGATAATTATTGATCTAGAGAGTCCAGAGAATTGTCCTAGACTGGTTTGGTTTCGGTCGTGCAAAAAATCAGGGACTAGTTCGCAAAAGTAGGTTTTTAACATAATTGCAAATATTTAACTAACGATTTGATTGACAGCAATGGTTCCAGAGGCAAAGTTGTTCAGCACAAGGAGATCTATCATATGATATGCATATTTTGGGGATGTTTGCAACACCACGTGATTGCAGAGCCATAAAGCTCGTTAGCGCCAACTAGTGGCCGATTTCTTTCAAAATTCTTACAGACCTCTAGGACAATGAGTCAAACAGGCCCACCGAGTTTCGTTCCGATCGGCCTCCGTTAACCCTGTCTAATAGGTGCTCAAATTTCATTGGCCGATGGCGGCCATGTTTTTTGAGATACGCCAATTTCCTCATAGACATACATGGTACCTTGGGCCAAGACACTGCATACCAATTTTCAAGTCAATCGGACTAGCGGTCGCGTGGTTATAGCCGTTTTAGTATTTTTTTCATGTTATAGCGCCACCAAGTGGCCAATCGTCGCGATTTTTTTATCGTGACCAAAAAATGAGCCCATACACATGTGTACCAAGTTTGGTGAAGATAGCTCATTTCTTTCTGGAGTTATAGCCTTTTTAGTAAAATAGGCTCCGCCCTGAACGTCCATTTTGAATCCCCTTAGCAACCGTGAATCGAAATATCAACATTTTTTCGATAATTATTGATATTCAGCCTACAGAGAACATTTTGGCACTGGTTTGGTTCCGATCGGTCAAAAAACCAGGGACTAGTTCGCAAAAGTAGGTTTTCGACAAAATTCAAAATGGCGGAAAAATTTTCATGACGGAAATGAAATCGGAGATATACGTTTTGTTCGTCATGGTCTCAGCTTTCCAATGATATAAGACACTTGAGTGTGGAGTACACGGTTTAGGAGTTATGAGCCCTTTTGCGCTTTTGGTCGCTGTAGCGCCACCTATAGGCCAATCGGGGTCATAGCTTCTCAGGTTCTCCCCAAATTGAGGACTACCTATTGGCCAAGTTTGAAGTCTCTAGCATTTACGGTTTTGTCTGCACGTTCAGTTTTAGGGGAGAAGAAAAATAATAATAATAATAATAAAAATCTTTACAATTACAATAGGGTTTCAGCACTTCGTGCTTGAACCCCTAATTAAAGTACATAGGCATTAAAGACATTAAGTTTTATTTAGCAAGATTTTGAACACTAAAATAATAGATGGAAAAGTCCATTTACAGTCAATATAGGCAATTTAACATAGGAAATGCATGGTTCTTATAGCGTTTTAACAGTTATAGCGCCACCTATAGTCCAATCTCTTTAAAACTTTGCATGCTTCATCAGCATGTTATGCCACATATGCCCAACAATTTTCGTGAATTTTTGAGCTTCCCTTTTGAGTTAGCGCCAACTAGTGGCCGATTTCTTTCAAAATTCTTACAGACCTCTAGGACCATGAGTCAAACATGCCCACCGAGTTTCGTTCCGATCGACCTCTGTTAACCCCATCTAATAGGTGCTCAAACTTCATTGGCCGATGGCGGCCATGTTTTTTTAGAAACACCAATGTCCTCATAGACATACATGGGGCCTTGGACCAAGACACTGCCTACCAATTTTCAAGTCAATCGGACTAGTGGTCACGTGGTTATAGCCCTTTTCATGTTTTTTTAACATTATAGCGCCACCAAGTGGTCAATCGTCCCGATTTTTTTATCGAGACCAAAGAATGAGCCCATACACATGTCTACCAAGTTTGGTGAAGATATCTCATTTCCTTCTTGAGTTATAGCCTTTTTAGTAAAATAGGCTCCGCCCACAACATTCTTTTTCCACCCCTTAGCAACCGTGAATCGAAATTTCAACTTTTTCTCAATGAATATTGATATTCAGACTACAGAGAACATTTTGCCACTGGTTTGGTTTCGATCGGTCAAAAATCCAGGGACTAGTTCGCAAAAGTAGTTTTTCGACAAAATTCAAAATGGCGGAAAAATTTTCATGACGGAAATGAAATCGGAGATATACGTTTTGTTCGCCAAGGACTCAGCTTTCCAATGATATAAGACACTTGATTGTGGACCAAAGGGTTTAGGAGTTATGACCCTTTTTGCGCATTTGGTTGCTGTAGCGCCACCTATTGGCCAATCGGGGTCATACTTTCTGAGGTTCTCCCCAAATTGAGGACTACCATCTGACAAAGTTTCAAAGTTCCACGCTTTACGGTTTGGGCTGCACGATGCGTTTTAGCGGAGAATAATAATAATAATAATAATAAAAATCAGTACAATTACAATAGGGTTTCAGCACTTCGTGCTTGAACCCCTAATTAAAGCTGCGAGCAGCATTTAGCGGGGTTCAAGCCATTTAAGGTCTTTAAGCATTTGACGCCTTTTGCATGAAAGGTTTTTAAGCACTGAATGAATTTGAGAGATATCAGGTGAAATGAAGTGATAAACTGACAAAATGTGATTTTAAATATTATAGTAGTGACTTTATAAAGTCTAAATATGAATTGATCAGGAGAGTGCAGAGAATCATACTGCTGTGGTTTGGTTCCTATCAGGCAAAAAACCTAGGACTAGTTTGCAAAACGAGGTTTTTAACATAATTGCAAATATTTAAATAAAGATTTGATTGACAGTATTGGTTATAGAGGCAAAGTTGTTCAGTATGAGAAGATCTATCATAATATATGCAATTACAGAGATGGAAAATACAATTTACAAGCAATTCACCAGAGGGAATACATGGTTTTCAAAGCTTTTTAACACTTATAGCGCCCCCTATACTCCGATCTCCATAAAACTTTGCATGTGTCTTCAACATGTTATGCCACATATACCCAACAATTTTCGTGAAGTTTTGAGTTTCCCCTTAGGATTTATAGGCTTTTGAGTGTATTTTGCCACACCTCTTTTCTAAATGGCTCTGTTATAGCCATCCAAATGCAAGAAATCAACTTTTTTTTGATAATTATTGATCTAGAGAGTCCAGAGAATTGTCCTAGACTGGTTTGGTTCTGATTGGGCAAAAAACCAGGGACTAGTTCGCAAAAGTAGGTTTTTAACATTATTGCAAATATTTATTTAACAAATTAATAGCCAAAAATGGTTCTAGAGGCAAAGTTGTTCAGCATGAGGAGATCTATCATATGATATGCATATTTTGCCGATGTGTGCAACACCACGTGATTGCAGAGCCATAAAACTCGTTAGCGCCAACTAGTGGCCGATTTCTTTCAAAATTCTTACAGACCTCTAGGACCATGAGTCAAACATGCCCACTGAGTTTTGTTCCGATCGACCTCCGTTAACCCTGTCTAATAGGTGCTCAAATTTCATTGGCCGATGGCAGCCATGTTTTTTGAGATACGCCAATGTTCTCATAGACAGACATGGTACCTTGGGCCAAGACACTGCTTACCAATTTTCAAGTCAATCGGACTAGCGGTCACGTGGTTATAGCCCTTTTTGTGTTTTTTCCATGTTATAGCGCCACCAAGTGGCCAATCGTCGCGATTTTTTTATCGCGACCAAAGACTGAGCCCATAAACATGTGTACCAAGTTTGGTGAATATATCTCATTTCTTGCTGGAGTTATAGCCTCTTTAGTAAAATAGGCTCCGCCTTAAATGTACATTTCCACGCCCCTATTCGTTCATGAGTCAAAATTTCAACTTTTTTTTGATAATTATTGATATTCAGACTAGACCGAACATTTTGGCACTAGTTTGGTTCCGATATGTCAAAAAACCAGGGACTAGTTCGCAAAAGTAGGTTTTTGACAAAATTCAAAATGGCGGAAAAATTTTCATGACGGAAATGAAATCGGAGATATACGTTTTGTTCGCCAAGGTCTCCCCTTTCCAATGATATAAGACACTTGAGTGTGGACCAAACGGTTTAGGAGTTATGAGCCCTTTTGCGCAATTGATCGCTATAGCGCCACCTATTGGCCAATCTGGCTCATAATTTGATAACCTCTCCTCGATTTTTGGACTACCTATTGACAAAGTTTGAAGTCTCTAGCATTTACGGTTTGGTCTGCACGATGAGTTTTACGGCAGAATAATAATAATAATAAATATAGCTGCAAGCAGCCATTATCGGGGCCAAGCGCAAAGAAGAAGACAAGACATGCCAGCATGGCTGGAAGTCTCAAGCCAACTGCAACAATGAGCCATTAAGGACCTATTAAGTTGATTTTAGGCAAAATAGCAGTCAAATTTTAAATACAGTCAATAATAATGGTTTAATGGTTTATCACTTTCGACCAATAGGTGTCACTGTTACGAAACTGATGTGGTTTAGTCAGATTGAGATGACAATGACACATGCAAAGTTTGGTGTCAATATGTCAAAGCATTGCAGAGATACAGCCTCAAGAGTCATTTTTGCATCATGGCTCAACTCTGTTGCAGTGGTATATGAAAACTGTTTTGTCTATCAACATGAAATCCATAACTATTTGTCGGCATGGTCTAAAGACGATACGGTTCAATTTTGGTGAAAATCGGACAAACGGTCTAGGATGAGTTTGAAAAAGTAGGTTTTTAACAAATAACAAGACGGAGGACAGATAGGTTTGCAAAATATGGCACAATTGGTATCCATGTTCTCGGCATGAGCCATTGACTGTATTATGACCAGTTTCATTACAATGGGTTAATTTAATCAAAAGTTATTCGCATTTCTGTACATTTTATTACAACTTTTGACCACAAGGTGGCGCTACCCCGAAACTTTTTGAGTATCTTCAGGACATGGAGCGGAAGACACATACCGAGTTTTGTAACGATACGCTAATGCATTCTTAAATTATAGCATTAGCATTTTAAACCATAATACTGCATTGAAGTCAATGGGAATTTCATGTTTTGTTTTATTATAGCGCCACCAAGAGGCACAATCCCACCAATTTTTTTATGTGTCCTCATAGTGAGCCCATACATATGTGTGTCAAGTTTGGTGAAAATATCTCATTTTGTTTTGGAGTTATAGACATTTATATGAAAAAACACGTAAAAAAGGACTGACACCTGACTTTGATTGGATTTTACTACCCCTTACTATCAATATTTTGAGATTTGGGCATTAGTGTATAGCTATCGACCTATGTTTCCGAACTTCTGAGGCTGGTTTCGTCTCGATCGGACTAGCGGTTTCGAAGATATCAGCAAATGTTTTTTAAGCACTAAATTACAACTCTGCGCAAACCATATGCCGAAACCTGGCAAGTCTGGTATCGTTGGAGTCGGCAAGGATTCAGGAGACCAAAAAACACACTCCCATCAAAATATGTCAACCACACCCAAAGTTATAAGCGTTTGAAAAAAAAAATTCTCCACTAGGTGGCGCTGTTTCGAAACTTCTCAGGCTACTTCAGGGCATCGTGGTGATGACCCATACCAAGTTTCATAACAATCTGTTCATGCGTTCATAAAATACAGCATTTTTGCACATAATTCAAAATGGCCGACATCCAAAATGGCCGACATGGTAAAATTGGATATCAGTCGACTCGGCATGACGCCCTGAATCTAATGAGACCAATTTTATGATTTTTGGATAAACGGTTCAGAAGTTATAAGCCAAAATAGGCATTTTTCGTATCTCCGGACAGGTAGGTGGCGCTGCGCCGAAACGCTGCTTGTTGCTTCAGGTCATGCTTGTGATGACATGTACCAAGGTTGGTTTGAATACGATAAAGCGTTGCGGAGATATAGCCTTTAGTGTGTTTTTGCAACCTCCACGTAAAATTTGTTTGTGCGTTTATTGAAAACGATTGGACGAATCAACTTGAATTCCATAACTTTTTGTCAACATGCTCTGAAGATGGTCTGTTTCAATTTTCGTGAAAATCGGAGCAACGGCCTAGGAGGAGTTCGAAAAAGTAGGTTTTTCAGAAAATTCAAAATGGCGGGAAAATTTGCATACCGGAAAATGACATCATAGGGTGAAATCGAATCGGCTTGAGCCAAGGAATCCGATGAAAAAAGAATTTTGTTTCTAGCCCTTAGGGGTCAAAAGTTATAAGCGTAAATATGAGTGAAACTTTGGACAGGTGGTGGCGCTAGAGGGATTGAGTTAGAGGCACCAAATTTGCTATAGTGACAGCTCAGACTGGCCTCTATGAGTGTGCCAAATTTCACAACTTTTTACCATACGGTTCTATGGGCTGCCAGAGACTCCTATGGCGGAAGAAGCAGAATAATAAATATAGCTGCAAGCAGCCATTATCGGGGCCAAGCGCAAAGAAGAAGACAAGACATGCCAGCATGGCTGGAAGTCTCAAGCCAACTGCAACAATGAGCCATTAAGGACCTATTAAGTTGATTTTAGGCAAAATAGCAGTCAAATTTTAAATACAGTCAATAATAATGGTTTAATGGTTTATCACTTTCGACCAATAGGTGTCACTGTTACGAAACTGATGTGGTTTAGTCAGATTGAGATGACAATGACACATGCAAAGTTTGGTGTCAATATGTCAAAGCATTGCAGAGATACAGCCTCAAGAGTAATTTTTGCATCATGGCTCAACTCTGTTGCAGTGGTATATGAAAACTGTTTTGTCTATCAATCCGAAATCCATAAGTATTTGTCAGCATGGTCTGAAGACGATACGGATCAATTTTGGTGAAAATCGGACAAACGGTCTAGGATGAGTTTGAAAAAGTAGATTTTTAACAAATAACAAGATGGAGCACAGATATGTTTGCAAAATATGGCAAAATTGGTATCTATCTTCTCGGCATGAGCCAATGAATGTATTATGACCAGTCTCATTACAATAGGCTAATTTAATCAAAAGTTATTAGCATTTTTGTACATTTTATTACAACTTTTGACCACAAGGTGGCGCTGCCCCGAAACTTTTTGAATATCTTCGGGACATAGAGCGGAAGACACATACCGAGTTTTGTAATGATACACTAGTGCATTCTTAAATTATAGCATTAGCATTTTAAACCGTAATACTGCATTGAAGTCAATGGGAATTTCATGTTTTGTTTTATTATAGCGCCACCAAGAGGCACAATCCCACCAATTTTTTTATGTGTCCTCGTAGTGAGCCCATACATATGTGTGTCAAGTTTGGTGAAAATATTTCATTTTGTTTTGGAGTTATAGACATTTATATGAAAAAACACGTAAAAAATGACTGACACCTGACTTTGATTGGATTTTACTACCCCTTACTATCAATATTTTGAGATTTGGGCATTAGCGTATAGCTATCGACCTATGTTTCCGAACTTCTGAGGCTGGTTTCGTCTCGATCGGACTAGCGGTTTCGAAGATATCAGCAAATGTTTTTTAAGCACTAAATTACAACTCTGCGCAAACCATATGCCGAAACCTGGCAAGTCTGGTATCGTTGGAGTCGGCAAGGATTCAGGAGACCAAAAAACACACTCCCATCAAAATATGTCAACCACACCCAAAGTTATAAGCGTTTGAAAAAAAAAATTCTCCACTAGGTGGCGCTGTTTCGAAACTTCTCAGGCTACTTCAGGGCATCGTGGTGATGACCCATACCAAGTTTCATAACAATCCGTTCATGCGTTCATAAAATACAGCATTTTTGCACATAATTCAAAATGGCCGACATCCAAAATGGCCGACATGGTAAAATTGGATATCAGTCGACTCGGCATGACGCCCTGAATCTAATGAGACCAATTTTATGATTTTTGGATAAACGGTTCAGAAGTTATAAGCCAAAATAGGCATTTTTCGTATCTCCGGACAGGTAGGTGGCGCTGCGCCGAAACGCTGCATGTTGCTTCAAGTCATGCTTGTGATGACATGTACCAAGGTTGGTTTGAATACGATAAAGCGTTGCGGAGATATAGCCTTTAGTGTGTTTTTGCAACCTCCACGTAAAATTTGTTTGTGCGTTTATTGAAAACGATTGGACGAATCAACTTGAATTCCATAACTTTTTGTCAACATGCTCTGAAGATGATCTGTTTCAATTTTCGTGAAAATCGGAGCAACGGCCTAGGAGGAGTTCGAAAAAGTAGGTTTTTCAGAAAATTCAAAATGGCGGGAAAATTTGCATACCGGAAAATGACATCATAGGGTGAAATCGAATCGGCTTGAGCCAAGGAATCCGATGAAAAAAGAATTTTGTTTCTAGCCCTTAGGGGTCAAAAGTTATAAGCATAAATATGAGTGAAACTTTGGACAGGTGGTGGCGCTAGAGGGATTGAGTTAGAGGCACCAAATTTGCTATAGTGACAGCTCAGACTGGCCTCTATGAGTGTGCCAAATTTCACAACTTTTTACCATACGGTTCTATGGGCTGCCAGAGACTCCTATGGCGGAAGAAGAAGAAGAAGCAGAATAATAATAGGAACACTAACGATTTCAATAGGTGCCTCCGCACCTTCGGTGCTTGGCCCCTAATAATAATAATAATAATAATAAAAATCAGCACAAATACAATAGGTGTTCAGCACTTCGTGCTTGAACCCCTAATAATAATAATAAAAAATATAGCTGCAAGCAGCCATTATCGGGGCCAAGCGCAAAGAAGAAGACAAGACATGCCAGCATGGCTGGAAGTCTCAAGCCAACTGCAACAATGAGCCATTAAGGACCTATTAAGTTGATTTTAGGCAAAATAGCAGTCAAATTTTAAATACAGTCAATAATAATGGTTTAATGGTTTATCACTTTCGACCAATAGGTGTCACTGTTACGAAACTGATGTGGTTTAGTCAGATTGAGATGACAATGACACATGCAAAGTTTGGTGTCAATATGTCAAAGCATTGCAGAGATACAGCCTCAAGAGTAATTTTTGCATCATGGCTCAACTCTGTTGCAGTGGTATATGAAAACTGTTTTGTCTATCAATCCGAAATCCATAAGTATTTGTCAGCATGGTCTGAAGACGATACGGATCAATTTTGGTGAAAATCGGACAAACGGTCTAGGATGAGTTTGAAAAAGTAGATTTTTAACAAATAACAAGATGGAGCACAGATATGTTTGCAAAATATGGCAAAATTGGTATCTATCTTCTCGGCATGAGCCAATGAATGTATTATGACCAGTCTCATTACAATAGGCTAATTTAATCAAAAGTTATTAGCATTTTTGTACATTTTATTACAACTTTTGACCACAAGGTGGCGCTGCCCCGAAACTTTTTGAATATCTTCGGGACATAGAGCGGAAGACACATACCGAGTTTTGTAATGATACACTAGTGCATTCTTAAATTATAGCATTAGCATTTTAAACCGTAATACTGCATTGAAGTCAATGGGAATTTCATGTTTTGTTTTATTATAGCGCCACCAAGAGGCACAATCCCACCAATTTTTTTATGTGTCCTCGTAGTGAGCCCATACATATGTGTGTCAAGTTTGGTGAAAATATTTCATTTTGTTTTGGAGTTATAGACATTTATATGAAAAAACACGTAAAAAATGACTGACACCTGACTTTGATTGGATTTTACTACCCCTTACTATCAATATTTTGAGATTTGGGCATTAGCGTATAGCTATCGACCTATGTTTCCGAACTTCTGAGGCTGGTTTCGTCTCGATCGGACTAGCGGTTTCGAAGATATCAGCAAATGTTTTTTAAGCACTAAATTACAACTCTGCGCAAACCATATGCCGAAACCTGGCAAGTCTGGTATCGTTGGAGTCGGCAAGGATTCAGGAGACCAAAAAACACACTCCCATCAAAATATGTCAACCACACCCAAAGTTATAAGCGTTTGAAAAAAAAAATTCTCCACTAGGTGGCGCTGTTTCGAAACTTCTCAGGCTACTTCAGGGCATCGTGGTGATGACCCATACCAAGTTTCATAACAATCTGTTCATGCGTTCATAAAATACAGCATTTTTGCACATAATTCAAAATGGCCGACATCCAAAATGGCCGACATGGTAAAATTGGATATCAGTCGACTCGGCATGACGCCCTGAATCTAATGAGACCAATTTTATGATTTTTGGATAAACGGTTCAGAAGTTATAAGCCAAAATAGGCATTTTTCGTATCTCCGGACAGGTAGGTGGCGCTGCGCCGAAACGCTGCATGTTGCTTCAAGTCATGCTTGTGATGACATGTACCAAGGTTGGTTTGAATACGATAAAGCGTTGCGGAGATATAGCCTTTAGTGTGTTTTTGCAACCTCCACGTAAAATTTGTTTGTGCGTTTATTGAAAACGATTGGACGAATCAACTTGAATTCCATAACTTTTTGTCAACATGCTCTGAAGATGATCTGTTTCAATTTTCGTGAAAATCGGAGCAACGGCCTAGGAGGAGTTCGAAAAAGTAGGTTTTTCAGAAAATTCAAAATGGCGGGAAAATTTGCATACCGGAAAATGACATCATAGGGTGAAATCGAATCGGCTTGAGCCAAGGAATCCGATGAAAAAAGAATTTTGTTTCTAGCCCTTAGGGGTCAAAAGTTATAAGCATAAATATGAGTGAAACTTTGGACAGGTGGTGGCGCTAGAGGGATTGAGTTAGAGGCACCAAATTTGCTATAGTGACAGCTCAGACTGGCCTCTATGAGTGTGCCAAATTTCACAACTTTTTACCATACGGTTCTATGGGCTGCCAGAGACTCCTATGGCGGAAGAAGAAGAAGAAGAAGAAGCAGAATAATAAATATAGCTGCAAGCAGCCATTATCGGGGCCAAGCGCAAAGAAGAAGACAAGACATGCCAGCATGGCTGGAAGTCTCAAGCCAACTGCAACAATGAGCCATTAAGGACCTATTAAGTTGATTTTAGGCAAAATAGCAGTCAAATTTTAAATACAGTCAATAATAATGGTTTAATGGTTTATCACTTTCGACCAATAGGTGTCACTGTTACGAAACTGATGTGGTTTAGTCAGATTGAGATGACAATGACACATGCAAAGTTTGGTGTCAATATGTCAAAGCATTGCAGAGATACAGCCTCAAGAGTAATTTTTGCATCATGGCTCAACTCTGTTGCAGTGGTATATGAAAACTGTTTTGTCTATCAATCCGAAATCCATAAGTATTTGTCAGCATGGTCTGAAGACGATACGGATCAATTTTGGTGAAAATCGGACAAACGGTCTAGGATGAGTTTGAAAAAGTAGATTTTTAACAAATAACAAGATGGAGCACAGATATGTTTGCAAAATATGGCAAAATTGGTATCTATCTTCTCGGCATGAGCCAATGAATGTATTATGACCAGTCTCATTACAATAGGCTAATTTAATCAAAAGTTATTAGCATTTTTGTACATTTTATTACAACTTTTGACCACAAGGTGGCGCTGCCCCGAAACTTTTTGAATATCTTCGGGACATAGAGCGGAAGACACATACCGAGTTTTGTAATGATACACTAGTGCATTCTTAAATTATAGCATTAGCATTTTAAACCGTAATACTGCATTGAAGTCAATGGGAATTTCATGTTTTGTTTTATTATAGCGCCACCAAGAGGCACAATCCCACCAATTTTTTTATGTGTCCTCGTAGTGAGCCCATACATATGTGTGTCAAGTTTGGTGAAAATATTTCATTTTGTTTTGGAGTTATAGACATTTATATGAAAAAACACGTAAAAAATGACTGACACCTGACTTTGATTGGATTTTACTACCCCTTACTATCAATATTTTGAGATTTGGGCATTAGCGTATAGCTATCGACCTATGTTTCCGAACTTCTGAGGCTGGTTTCGTCTCGATCGGACTAGCGGTTTCGAAGATATCAGCAAATGTTTTTTAAGCACTAAATTACAACTCTGCGCAAACCATATGCCGAAACCTGGCAAGTCTGGTATCGTTGGAGTCGGCAAGGATTCAGGAGACCAAAAAACACACTCCCATCAAAATATGTCAACCACACCCAAAGTTATAAGCGTTTGAAAAAAAAAATTCTCCACTAGGTGGCGCTGTTTCGAAACTTCTCAGGCTACTTCAGGGCATCGTGGTGATGACCCATACCAAGTTTCATAACAATCTGTTCATGCGTTCATAAAATACAGCATTTTTGCACATAATTCAAAATGGCCGACATCCAAAATGGCCGACATGGTAAAATTGGATATCAGTCGACTCGGCATGACGCCCTGAATGTAATGAGACCAATTTTATGATTTTTGGATAAACGGTTCAGAAGTTATAAGCAAAAATAGGCATTTTTCGTATCTCCGGACAGGTAGGTGGCGCTGCGCCGAAACGCTGCATGTTGCTTCAAGTCATGCTTGTGATGACATGTACCAAGGTTGGTTTGAATACGATAAAGCGTTGCGGAGATATAGCCTTTAGTGTGTTTTTGCAACCTCCACGTAAAATTTGTTTGTGCGTTTATTGAAAACGATTGGACGAATCAACTTGAATTCCATAACTTTTTGTCAACATGCTCTGAAGATGATCTGTTTCAATTTTCGTGAAAATCGGAGCAACGGCCTAGGAGGAGTTCGAAAAAGTAGGTTTTTCAGAAAATTCAAAATGGCGGGAAAATTTGCATACCGGAAAATGACATCATAGGGTGAAATCGAATCGGCTTGAGCCAAGGAATCCGATGAAAAAAGAATTTTGTTTCTAGCCCTTAGGGGTCAAAAGTTATAAGCATAAATATGAGTGAAACTTTGGACAGGTGGTGGCGCTAGAGGGATTGAGTTAGAGGCACCAAATTTGCTATAGTGACAGCTCAGACTGGCCTCTATGAGTGTGCCAAATTTCACAACTTTTTACCATACGGTTCTATGGGCTGCCAGAGACTCCTATGGCGGAAGAAGAAGAAGAAGCAGAATAATAATAGGAACACTAACGATTTCAATAGGTGCCTCCGCACCTTCGGTGCTTGGCCCCTAATAATAGGAACACTAACGATTTCAATAGGTGCCTCCGCACCTTCGGTGCTTGGCCCCTAATCAGCACAAATACAATAGGTGTTCAGCACTTCGTGCTTGAACCCCTAATAAAAATCAGTACAAATACAATAGGTGTTCAGCACTTCGTGCTTGAACCCCTAATAATAATAATAATAAAAATCAGCACAAATACAATAGGTGTTCAGCACTTCGTGCTTGAACCCCTAAAAATCAGCACAAATACAATAGGTGTTCAGCACTTCGTGCTTGAACCCCTAAAAATCAGTACAATTACAATAGGGTTTCAGCACTTCGTGCTTGAACCCCTAATAAAAATCAGTTCAATTACAAAAGGAGTTCAGCACTTCGTGCTTGAACCCCTAATAAAGCTGCAAGCAGCATTTAGCGGGGTTCAAGCCTTTAAGGCCTTTAAAGCACATAGGCATTAAAGACATTAAGTTTTATTTAGCAATATTTTAAACACTAAAATAATAGATGGAAAAGTCCATTTACAGCCAATATAGGCAATTTACCATAGGAAATGCATGGTTTTTATAGCTTTTTAACAGTTATAGCGCCACCTATAGTCCGATCTCTTTAAAACATTGCATGCTTCATCAGCATGTTATGCCACATGTACCCAACGATTTTCGTGAAGTTTTGAGTTTCCCCTTAGGATTTATAGGCATTTGAGTGTATTTTGCCACGCCTCTTTTTAAAATGGCACTGTTATAGCCATCCAAATGCAAAAGTTCAACTTTTTTTGATAGTTTTTGATCTAGAGAGTCCAGAGAACTGTCCTAGACTTGTTTGGGTCTGATCGGGCAAAAAACCAGGGTCAAGTTCACAAAAGTAGGTTTTTAACATAATTACGAATATTTAATTAACGATTTGATTGACAGCAATGGCCCTAGAGGCAAAGTTGTTCAACATGAGGAGATCTATCATATGATATGCATATTTTGCGGATGTATGCAACACCACGTGATTACAGAGCCATAAACATAATAGGTGCTCAAACTTCATTGGCCTATGGCGGCCATGTTTTTTGAGATACGCCAATGTCCTCATAGACTTACATGGTACCTTGGGCCACGACACCGCATCCCAATTTTCAAGTCAATCGGACTAGTGGTCGTGTGGTTATAGCTATTTTCATGTTTTTTTCACATTATAGCGCCACCAAGTGGTCAATCGTCACGATTTTTTTATCGAGACCAAAGAATGAGCCCATACACACATGTACCAAGTTTGGTGAAGATATCTCATTTCATTTTTTAGTTATAGTCTTTTTAGTAAAATAGGCTCCGCCCTGAGCGTCCATTTTGATCCCCTTATCTTTCGTAAATCGAAATTTCAACTTTTTCTCAATGAATGTTGATATTCAGTTTACAGGCAACATTTTGTCACTGGTTTGGTTCCGATCGGTCAAAAAACCAGGGACTAGTTCGTAAAAGTAGGTTTTCAACAAAATTCAAAATGGCGGAACATTTTTAATGACGGAAATGAAATCGGAGATATACGTTTTGTTCGCCAAGGTCTCAGCTTTCCAATGATATAAGACACTTGAGTGTGGACCAAACGGTTTAGGAGTTATGAGCCATTTTGCGCAATTGATTGCTATAGCGCCACCTATAGGCCAATCTGGCTCATAATTTGATAACCTTTCCTCGATTTTTGTACTACCTATTGACAAAGTTTCAAGTTTCCAGCCCTTACGGTTTGGTCTGCACGATGCGTTTTTCGGCTGAATAATAATAATAATAATAATAATTAAAGCTGCTAGCAGCATTTAGCGGGGTTCAAGCCTTTAAGGCCTTTTAAGCACATAGGCATTAAAGACACTAAGTTTTATTTAGCAAGGTTTTAAACACTAAAATAATAGATGGAAAAGTCCATTTACAGCCAATATAGGCAATTTACCATAGGAAATGCATGGTTTTTATAGCTTTTTCACAGTTATAGCGCCACCTATAGTCCGATCTCTTTAAAACATTGCATGCTTCATCACCATGTTATGCCACATATACCCAACGATTTTCGTGAAGTTTTGAGTTTCCCCTTAGGATTTATAGGCATTTGAGTGTATTTTGCCACGCCTCTTTTTTAAATGGCCCTGTTATAGCCATCCAAATGCAAAAGTTCAACTTTTTTTTGATAGTTATTGATCTAGAGAGTCCAGAGAACTGTCTTAGACTTGTTTGGTTCTGATCGGGCAAAAAACCAGGGTCAAGTTCACAAAAGTAGGTTTTTAACATAATTATGAATATTTAATTAACGATTTGATTGACAGCAATGGCCCTAGAGGCAAAGTTGTTCAACATGAGGAGATCTATCATATGATATGCATATTTTGCGGATGTATGCAACACCACGTGATTACAGAGCCATAAACATAATAGGTGCTCAAATTTCATTGGCCTATGGCGGCCATGTTTTTTGAGATACGCCAATGTCCTCATAGACATACATGGTACCTTGGGCCACGACACCGCATACCAATTTTCAAGTCAATCGGACTAGCGGTCGTGTGGTTATAGCCGTTTTTGTGTTTTTTTCATGTTATAGCGCCACCAAGTGGCCAACTGTCGCGATATTTTTATCGTGACCAAATATTGAGCCCATACACATGTGTACCAAGTTTGGTGAAGATATCTAATTTCCTTCTTGAGTTATAGCCTTTTTAGTAAAATAGGCTCCGCCCTGAACGTCCATTTTGAAGCCCCTTAGCAAAAATGAATCAAAATTTCAACTTTTTTTTGATAATTATTGATATTCAGACTAGACAGAACATTTTGGCACTGGTTTCGTTCCGATATGTCAAAAAACCAGGGACTAGTTTGCAAAAGTAGGTTTTTGACAAAATTCAAAATGGCGGAAAAATTTTCATGACGGAAATGAAATCGGAGATATACGTTTTGTTCGCCAAGGACTCAGCTTTCCAATGATATAAGACACTTGAGTGTGGACCAAACGGTTTAGGAGTTATGAGCCCTTTCTCGCAATTGATTGCTATAGCGCCACCTATAGGCCAATCTGGCTCATAATTTGATAACCTCTCCTCGATTTTTGGACTACCTTCGGGTAAAGTTTGAAGTCTCTAGCCCTTACGGTTTGGTCTGCACGATGCGTTTTATCGGAGAATAATAATAATAATAATAATAATTAAAGCTGCAAGCAGCATTTAGCGGGGTTCAAGCCTTTAAGGCCTTTTAAGCACATAGGCATTAAAGACATTAAGTTTTATTTAGCAAGATTTTAAACACTGAAATAATAGATGGAAAAGTCCATTTACAGCCAATATAGGCAATTTACCATAGGAAATGCGTGGTTTTTAAAGCTTTTTAACAGTTATAGCGCCACCTATAGTCCAATCTCTATAAAACTTTGCATGCGTCTTTAACATGTTATGCCACATATACCCAACAATTTTCGTGAAGTTTTGAGTTTACCCTTAGGATTTATAGGCTTTTGAGTGTATTTTGCCACGCCTCTTTTCCAAATGGCTCTGTTATAGCCAAGCAAATGCAAAAGTTCAACTTTTTTTTGATAATTATTTATCTGCAGAGTCCAGAGAATTGTCCTAGACTGGTTTGGTTCCGGTCGGGCAAAAAACCAGGGACTAGTTTGCAAAAGTAGGTTTTTTACATAATTGCAAATATTTAATCAACGATTTGATTGACAGCAATGGTTCCAAGGGCAATGTTGTTCAGCATGAGGAGATCTATCATATGATATGCATATTTTGTGGATGTGTGCAACACTACGTGATTACAGAGCCATAAAACTCGTTAGCGCCAACTAGTGGCCGATTTCTTTCAAAATTCTTACAGATTTCTAGGACCATGAGTCAAACATGCCCACCGAGTTTCGTTCCGATCGGCCTCCGATAACCTTGTTTAATAGGTGCTCAAACTTCATTGGCCTATGGCGGCCATGTTTTTTGAGATACGCCAATATCCTCATAGACATACATGCTACCTTGGACCAAGACACTGCATACCAATTTTCAGGTCAATCAGAGTAGCAGTCGCATGGTTATAGCTATTTGCAGGTTTTTTTCACATTATAGCGCCACCAAGTGGCCAATCGTCGCGATTTTTTTATCGTGACCTCAAATTGAGCCCGTACACATGTGTACCAAGTTTGGTGAAGATATCTCATTTCATTATTGAGTTATAGTCTTTTTAGTAAAATAGGCTCCGCCTTCAGTGTACATTTTCACGCCCCTTATCGTCCGTGAATCGAAATTTCAACTTTTTTTCGATAATTATTGATATTTAGACTACATTGAACATTTTGGCACTGGGTTGGTTCCGATCGGTCAAAAAACCAGGGACTAGTTCGCAAAAGTAGGTTTTCAACAAAATTCAAAATGGCGGAAAAATTTTCATGACGGAAATGAAATCGGAGATATACGTTTTGTTCGGCTTGAGCCAAGGATTCCAATGATGTAAGACACTTGAATGTGCGACAATGGGTTTTCGAGATATAAGCAAAATAGTATTTTTTTTTTGTTTTTTGCGCTATAGCGCCACCTATTGGCCAATCGGGCTCATACTTTGATAACCTCTCCTCGATTTTTGGACTACCTTTTGACAAAGTTTCAAGTCTCTAGCACTTACGGTTTGGGCTGCATGATGCGTTTTAGGGGAGAAGAAAAATAATAATAATAAAAATCCTTACAATTACAATAGGTTTTCAAGCACTTCGTGCTTGAACCCCTAAAAATCAGTACAAATACAATAGGTGTTCAGCACTTCGTGCTTGAACCCCTAATTAAAGCTGCAAGCAGCATTTAGCGGGGTTCAAGCCTTTAAGGCCTTTAAAGTACATAGGCATTAAAGACATTAAGTTTTATTTAGCAAGATTTTGAACACTAAAATAATAGATGGAAAAGTCCATTTACAGTCAATATAGGCAATTTAACATAGGAAATGCATGGTTCTTATAGCGTTTTAACAGTTATAGCGCCACCTATAGTCCAATCTCTTTAAAACTTTGCATGCTTCATCAGCATGTTATGCCACATGTACCCAACAATTTTCGTGAAGTTTTGAGTTTCCCCTTAGGATTTCTAGGTTTTTGAGTGTATTTTGCCACGCCTCTTTTTTAAACGGCCCTAGTATAGCCATCCAAATGTAAAAGTTCAATTTTTTTTCAATGATTATTGATCTAGAGAGTCCAGAGAATTATCCTAGACTAGTTTGGTTCCGATCGGGCAAAAAACCAGGGACTAGTTTGCAAAAGTAGGTTTTTAACATAATTACGAAAATTTAATTAATGATTTGATTGACACCAATAGTTCTAGAGGCAAAGTTGTTCAGCCTGAGGAGATCTATCATATGATATGCATATTTTGTGGATGGGTGCAACACCACGTGATTACAGAGCCATACAACACATTAGCGCCAACTAGTGGCCGATTTCTTTCAAAATTCTTACAGACCTCTAGGACCATGAGTCAAACATGCCCACCGAGTTTCGTTCCGATCGGCCTCCGATAACCCCATCAAATAGGTGCTCAAACGTAATTGGCCGATGGCGGCCATGTTTTTTGAGATACGCCAATGTCCTCATAGACATACATGGTACCTTGGGCGAAGACACTGCATACCAATTTTCAGGTCAATCGGACTAGCGGTCTTGTGGTTATAGTTATTTACATGTTTTTTTAACATTATAGCGCCACCCAGTGGCCAATCGTCGCGATTTTTTTATCGTGATCTCAAATTTAGTCCCTACATATGTGGACCAAGTTTGGTGAAGATATCTCATTTCGTTCTTGAGTTATAGCCTCTTTAGTAAAATAGGCTCCGCCTTCAATGTACATTTTCACACCCCTTATCGTCTGTGAATCGAAATTTCAATTTTTTTTCGATAATTATTGATAAAAAGACTACAGTGAACATTTTGGCACTGGTTTGGTTCCGATCGGTCAAAAAACCAGGGACTAGTTCGCAAAAGTAGGTTTTCGACAAAATTCAAAATGGCGGAAAAATTTTCATGACGCAAATGAAATCGGAGATATACGTTTTGTTCGGCTTGAGCCAAGGATTCCAATGATGTAAGACACTTGAATGTGCGACAATGGGTTTTCGAGATATAAGCAAAATAGTATTTTTTTTTTGTTTTTTGCGCTATAGCGCCACCTATTGGCCAATCGGGCTCATACTTTGATAACCTCTCCTCGATTTTTGGACTACCTTTTGGCAAAGTTTCAAGTCTCTAGCACTTACGGTTTGGGCTGCACGATGCGTTTTAGGGGAGAAGAAAAATAATAATAATAAAAATCCTTACAATAACAATAGGTTTTCAAGCACTTCGTGCTTGAACCCCTAATAATAATAATAATAATAAAAATCAGTACAATTACAATAGGGTTTCAGCACTTCGTGCTTGAACCCCTAAAAAAATGCTTTATTCATAATACGATCATTCAATTAAATTTGATGGAATTTTACAATACAATTGAAATTCATAATGATAAATGGAATATGTTGTACAGATAAATAGACTAATATGCAATAATCAACTATTAGTGAAAAAGCTGCATACACTATCAGAAAAAAGGTGTTCAAATTTGGTACAAATTTGCACTCTTAAAGTACTGATATGTACCTTTTAAGGTACTAATATGTACCATTTACGGGTGAGTAAGGTACCAAGATGTGCCTTTTCACTTTTGTACCGCCCCAGTGACAGAACTGTACCTTTTTTTCTGAGAGTGTATAATAATAGTGATAATAATAATGAATGAAATGAATATGAAATGAATAATAATGATTGAAATTAAATAAATAAAAAATGTAATTATTTTTCTGCACAACAAACTATTGCATTTCTCTTCGTACAGAGATGTTTTAACTTGAATATTTCAAAAGCATTGATGATATATGTAAAAGTATGGGCATAAACTAGCATAACACCCCACTTTCCCTGCCCATCACTCTCTTCTCTCTGAGAGGATCAATGATATGTGGAAGAGGATGAGGTATTGTGTAGGAGAGTGCATGGAATGTGCTAATACATCCCACCTCCTCTTATCTTTCCTTTTCCCTTTTTCCTACTTTATCCCAGGGTTTCCAGTCACTTTAATTATGTGATGGTGGACATAATGGCATGGGAATAAGTCCATTTGTAAAGCATGATAATGAATAAAGAATGAAAGCAGGAGAGAAAACCGAACGATACGCGATTAGCTTCACAAAGATTTGCACTCTCGTTTATTGATATTTTCTGCGAGTTAGTGGACTTATATGAACCTCTTAACCTTTGGAGATTTTTTTATTAACTTTTTTGTATCTTGAAACAGTTCAAATTAGAGGAGAAAAGAACCAAACTTCAAACCCTTTTGTCAGATTGTATTCCTGACTTAAAATAATATATTACTGAAACGATCTTGGCTAATAGTTTTGTTGAGTCAAGCTGTACTACAATCATAAAATAATCAAAATGGCTATTAAAAACTGACTAATCTTAAAGGGGTGGTTCTGTTTTTTATTTTCTAGGCTTGGTTGTTTATGGGGCACAGTATAACATGTCTTAATACGTTTTTTTTTCTTATATTTTACCTTTATCCCACACTGCTGTCTCCACTGCCCTTTAAACGGCTTGTTTGCTTCCTGTTTCTATAAAGCCCATCCCTCCAAAAAAACGCAATGGTCTTAGATTGGTTAGATGGCCAGATGTAGTTTCATGTATTTTTATTGGCTGAAGTGCCAAGCACAGGTTGTCCGGAAACACCACGCCCCTTAACATCACGTGCCGAAGTCACATCTGCAGTGACTAGCAAGGGTTTATGATGTCATCAACCGGGGAAGAAGCTCGTTGTAGTCCAAACCGGCCGTTTTGTAGGCAAAAAAACTTCCATAACTTTAAAGGGCAATATCTCCGTTTGCATTGAACTTTTAACGCTATAACTTTGCAGATACTGTTTATGCTCGAGCAGCAACATTACACACTAACTAAAGTTAAAAAAAACGTCCCCGTTTTATTTGGCAGAAACGCTTTACTCTTAGCAGTGTGAACAAGTGTCACAACAGCCACTGAGCGAACGCACAGAGTAACGTCATAGCATCATTTTAAACACACTTAAATGCTGCGTTAACTCATGACCAGTAAAGCGAAAATGCCGCTGGTGACTGTGTCCCGTCATAATCAAAGTCGTTGCTCGCAAGCCGCATGTTCAGCAACAATCGCTCCAGCGGCCTTGCTCAGCTCCTCAACACTCGGTCCTGCTCTGCTTCATACTACAGTAACGTTAATAACCGCATCCATGAACATGATTTATGTCAAACTACGCCTTTGTTTTGAATAGGCGCCCTATACAGGGTATCCGCGGGGTCTTGAAAAGTCTTAAAAGGTGATAAATCAATTTTGGGAAAATTAAGACCCTTATAAAGTATTAAAAAGTCTTATCACGGCTTTATAAAGTCTTAAATTTTGAAAGTATTTTGTTCAAGCTTTGTCCAAAGAGTTTGACTCCAAGAAGTATTTATGAATATATTTATTTTCATCCCCATAAGTATTAAAAAACAACGGGGTGCTCAGTCTGAGATCGGCTCGGAGCGCGCGCGCCAGGGATGGAAATTAGCTCCGCCACCAGCCAAATGCGGCTGATTTTGAGTTGTGGCGGGTAAACTCGTATGTGCGCATATAACCAGCCGTTTTCTCCGTCATCACTCGCGTGAAGACGCGCTGTGAGACTCGCGCGCTGAGAGAAGATCTGACGCTGTGCATCATCCGAGAGCGCGCGCTCGTCTCACAGCGCGCAAATATTGAGTTCTCTTTCAAGTCCTGCGCTTAAACGGACAAACTCACACAAGAAGTATGTCAACATGTCCATCTTGATGAGTATCCTAGCAGACATAGTCTGAATATGCCTTAAGTGAACTGTATAGTGTGCACAGTCGAGAAAGACGAGCATATCCCTATATCAGGTCTTAAAGGCGTAGTAGCCTTTACTGCTGCCTGAGTGATGTCCTTATATTCAGTTTGACATTAAACAATGCTCTTGATTGAATAGCATTTGTAAGTTTAATAAGGATTAATCTTTCATTTAAACAGTTAAATATGCAGTTATTTTACATTTAATTACTTTATTCAATTTCTGTACCTTTCTGCAGGCCAGTAGGCCTGTACATTATTATTTAATGTACACATGAGTGAGGTCGAGCCAAGGTTATTATAGTTTTGCTTTTTGAAATTAGTTTTTATTTTATTATCGTTTTCAATTTTGCTACAAATTTCAGTTTAGTTTTAGTTAGTTTTACAAATGGTTTTGCTAGTTTTAGTTTAGTTTTTATTTTGCAAATACATTTCTATTTAGTTTTTATTTATTTAGTTTCAGTTTTAGTTTTAGTAATTATAGTTTAGCAGAGTTAGCATAATGAAGTGTAGAGACCAAATCAAGGTTTTTAATTTCAGCAAAGTTTAATGTTTGCACTGATTAGAGTTTAATCTTACTAAACATCCTTAAGTGAAATCACTTGATAAACGAGCATTATTGTTTAAACCCAGGTAGGTCTTACAAAACATGCATAAAGTTGGGTCTTCACCTTTGAGCAAAAAAGCTTGAGTCAAACTATGACCTATACAAACAACGATCTGGAGATTAAAAATGAAATAAATTATATTTTGATATTAAAAAATTATATTTGATATTTTTGACATAGGCTAATACTCAGAGGATCTATCTTAAAGAACAAAATAAATGCAAAGAAAAATATAAAAGTAATAATTATAAATTCCAGACAAACTCATTCATAACAAAGATGAAATATTGTTAAACAATTAAAAGCTTATTTTAATTTCTTCAGTAGTACAATGTAGGCTAGCAGTGTAAGACCACAGCTAAAGTCATCTGAATACAGCCAACACACACTGTTGTGCTGTGTGTGTGTGTGTGTGTGTGTGTGTGTGTGTGTGTGTGTGTGTGTGTGTGTGTGTGTGTGTGTGTGTGTTGTGCTATAATTGTAAAGGGGGCCAATGTCTTCACTTATCTAGTAAAATATTATGATAATTGACTAATAAGGACATTTGACTGGTCCACTAGTTAAAAAGGCTTATAAATCGGCCAAAACATGTTTTTATTTAAATATATTGTTTTGCACGTTTTTGGGATGGGGAGGTTTAGGGATAGGGGTTGGGGTTGGGTTAGGGGATATAAAATATCATTAACCTGATATAAAATCAATGGAAGTCTATGCAATGTCCTCACTTATATAGTGAAACAAACGTGTGTGTGTGTGTATCCTGGTATTCCCTACTTTGTGGGGAAATGTCTCCACACAGATAATAATATAATATAATGTAAATGATTATGATAACACCTTTGAGCCTGTCAATATTATGCAAACATGAAATCTCAAACGCACAGTAGGCTAGTACTTGCTACTATAGTTGCTGACTTTTGCGCCGCGTCTCTCGTCGCGTAAGACACGGCATTCTAAAACAGTGAGCTTAAGTTAAAAGAAGTTCAACGTGCATCTCATTACCTTGTGTTATTTCCCATTTCACTGCCACGGACGCATTGATTCTTTGTGAACTGCCGTTTAGCGATGTGTTGCCTGTCTGCACGTGTCCGTCACTCAGATCACTTCACGCGCAGTTGCGCAATATGCAGACACTCCCTCAACCGCCACAGTCAGATTCTCCACCACATTAAAGAGAGCTTATTAATAACGAAAACGAATATTTATTTTTGCTAATTATTATTTTATTTCAGTTAGTTTTTTAGTAAGAGTAGTTAGTTTCGTTTAGTTTTAGTTTTTTATTTATTCAGATTTTTTAATTTTATTTCAGTTTACGAAAATGTTTTTTGACCAATAGTTTTAGTCTTAGTTTCAGTTTTCGTTTACGAAAATAACCTTGGGTCGAGCTAAACATTCTAGTTTGAATTTTATTTTTCGGTTTTCGGCTTTGGTTTCTTCTTTTTTTTGTTTCGGCCAAGAATTTTGATTTCGGTGCATCCCTACTGACAATGTTCTGCTCAGTATGTTGTCAACACGCTTCAAAGATGCCAAAACGAATAGTTTCATTCTTGGGACTAAAAACCATAAAACTGGAAGCCATAAAAGACCACAAATCATCGTGAAAATGTCAGTATTTCATTGAGACTTGAGATTAAATAAACTGCTTAAGTATTGTAGAGCTTGTAGTATTAATTTGTTAAAAATAAAAAAGTGGCTGGTAAAAACATTGAGTGGTAGACTTTGAAAAAAGTTAATTTACATCCCTGGCGAGCGCTGTGCACGGGTGACATCATGTATTTTGCGAAATGCGCAGTTAGGTGATGTGTCGCCCTCCATACATTGTAAAACAGATAAGCAATATAAACAATACAAAATTGGCCTACGATAGAGATTTTAAGTCTACATTCGACTACAACTGTTTATTAAAGGTTTGTTGCCGATTAGAACTTGAAGTGCGATGAGGTCTTAAAATATTTTGAGAAGGTCTTTAAAAAGTCTTAAAAAGGTATTGAAATTAACTTCAGGATTCCTGCATATACCCTGCTATAACCGACGGAAACATTACATAGTGTAGCTTTAAGAGAGTATATTACTTGTTTATTGATATTACTATATCACCTTGGTAAAGTCAGTATGAAATGGAAGTTACAATATTTTCTTCCCTATATTGTGATGTACATCTCAGTGAAATGTCTTCTCAAACCAGAACCAAATGTAGGATGTGACATGTATTTGTCTATCGGGCATTGATTGGATCTTTATGCTATTGCTGTGATCTCATGTCATGACAGATTGTCCTCGCTTCAGTGAACACATCATTGGAGAAGAGATGAGATGTTGCTGCAAGACGGAGTAAAGTTATTTTGATTAAAGATTACAAGGAAACATCAAAAAAAAGATATTCGTGGATAAATCATTTATAATAACTACTTCAATATTCCATACAAATTTGAATTGTCAATTTTGATTTCATGGTGACTTTAATTTTAACTGCAAGGTTAAAATCGCTTTGAGTCTGACCTTGGAAAGCTGATCTGATTGTTGTAATTCTAGTCACAGTCACACTCATGTAGTCGACACATTAATTATATTCAGTGCAATGTGAAGTTAGAGGCAGCTCTCGTAGAGTGTTGTGTCTAAGTATAACCTGATTGATTGCCTATTAACAGTTGTGAAGACAAGCGTGATTTACTCTTTCATATGAGAAATGACAGCTGATATTTTTCACACTTAATAGTGTCCATTTAGGTTTTAACACTTGTCCTGTGCAATCCATTCCCACAAAAAAAAATATGCGTCTATTACTCGCCTCGTTTCAATGATTCAGTTTAATGACTCCCTACGAGTCACATAGGGGTTTTTCCAGCACTGCAAACTAGAATTTTGGAAAATGAAGCTCCCACTTGAGCAACCAGCCATGTTTTATTCTCCTATTCCTGGCTACCACTATTGCAGCAATTAATATTTAGTAATGTGCTGCATTCATTGAGATGCATCTGCATATGTTATGATCTTGCTTTTGTATAACAGCGAATGTTTTTCTCATGTCTCTTCTTGTTTTCTTCCTCTTGTTTGTTTCGTCCCAACAGAGAGCAAGGAGGTGTACAAAAGACAAGTGATGTCTATCACATGTATTGCCATGGGGATCAGCTTTCTAGGCACCCTCTGCATGGCTCTTTACTGTCGGAACAAGTAAGTGGACCTCAGAATTAATCAAAGCTTGAGCTGTTCCCTAGAGCATATCATTTGAAAGAAGGGCACAATATAACAAGCTAGAGTAGAGTGACTGCTATGGAAACCCAGAAACATAATGACTAGTGGTGGGGACATAATTACTTTCCCATAAAAGTATCCACAGCTCTACTGGCCACCTTTTCAACAGGAATGAATTAAAACATGTGGCCTATGGCATGCTTCGGCCTGCTTTTGACTGTGCCACTGGTGGTGCTTTTGCTATTCAGCTTTTATAGGCTTGTTTCAAGTCTTTATTTGAGACAAATATTTTACACAATCATGATAGGCTCAAGATTTGGATGACGGGAGCTGCCCATTGTCTGTATAAAAAATTAAAGATAAAGGGTAAAAAAGGTATTTGCCAAATGACACAATAGCTCACTGCCTACTGCCTAGGCAGATGCACTATACTGCCAAAAGTATTGGGACACCCCTCCAAATATTTGAATTCAGATGTAATTCACACCAACGACAGCAGGATAACTTAAAAAACCTCAGTTTATTGACCCTGAAACATACGGGACACTTGATTAGTGAAATGTCCGCTGCGTTGAAATCTTCCCAGTAACACAATATAGACCAGGATCCATTCGCGGTCCAAGGCCGACATGACTCACGTACTCCCCAAAGCATAACGCGCAACACAGATAAGCGTCCCACTTAACGAACACCTTAATTGTTAGTTCCTACCAACAATAACATTGCATGATTTATATTGGTTTTAAATGCTGAAAAAAAATTGTCTTATACTCCAGGAAAAAAAGGAAAGTTTTGGAAAGTTCATTATACAAAAATACTGTACAATATAATTAAATTAATATTTTACTTCCCAACTTGCTACATAGGCATGCAGAGTGCTTCTACAAACATGTAAAGGAACTCTCAGGAGCTCAGGGAATTAAAGTGTGGTACTGTGATAGGTTGCCACCTGTGCAAAAAAGTCAATTTGTGAAATTTGCTCACTGCTAAATATCCCACAGTCAACTGTTAGTGGTATTATAACAAAATGGAAGCAATTTAGAACAACAGCAACCCAGCCAATAAGTGGTAGGCCACGTTAAAACAGTATAGTGCTTGACTGGCCTGCATCCTGTCCTCATCCAGATAGAACACCTTTGGGATGAATTAGACCGGAGAATGCAAGCCAGTCCTCCTCGTCCAAAATCAGGGCCTGACTTCACAAATGTACTTCTAGAAAAATGGTAAAAAAAATCCCATAAACACTCTCTTAAACCTTGTGGAAAGCCTTGCCAGAAGAGTTGAAGCACTTAGCTGCAAAGGGTGGCCCAACTCCATATTAAACCCTACGGATTAAGAATTGGATATCATTAAAGTTCATGTGCAATAAATGCATAAATTATATATAATATAATATATCTAGCACTTTGAGATTTTGTTTAATACAAAGTGCATTATAAATAAAATTTATTATTATTATTATTATTATTATTATATATATATATATATATATATATATATATATATATATATATATATATATATATATATATATATATATATATATATATATATATATATATACACACATTTGCAAATCCTGAAATTTCATTATTTTAATCTTAATTATAATTTAGTTACTTTTTTAAAATATTAAAATAAGTTTTAAAAACAAAGTTAAGGCTAAGAGGCCTTCAGAGGCATTGAAGTCAAAAAGAATGAGAATTACTGCAAAAGGTGCATGTGATGCTGCCTCAGAATTTGGTCAAATTTAGATATCATAGGAAACAGAATAATTAAAAACTCCTCCCTTTAGCAGCCTTGGGAAATTGTCTACGATGCTTTAGGATGCTGCAGTAAAGTGGGTAATAATACCCACATTAGACTGAAACTTTGATTGATCTGTTCCGTGCGGTTGAGTATATATCCATATTTCACCCATGAGTTGAGTCAAGCATCAGTAAGAGCAACTGTCTGAAGCAAAAGAGAGTGTGTGTGTGTGTGTGTGTGTGTGTGTGTGTGTGTGTGTGTGTGTGTGTGTGTGTGTGTGTGTGTGTGTGTGTGTGTGTGTGTGTGTGTGTGTGTGTGTGTGTGTGTGTGTGTGTGTGTGTGTGTGTGTGTGTGTGTGTGTGTGTGTGTGTGTGTGCGCCCAGCAATTTAAATAAAACGCATGATACGAGTGAGCGAACTGACAGAAGAAAAATCAAACAATGATGTAGTGACATTTAAGTGCACCAGTAATTATTTTATCTCCCAGGAAAATAACTATGGGCTGTCTTGACTGTCAGCAAATATTCTTACAGATGATGGGTGATGTGTTTGCATGAGAATGAGTCTGCTCATGTGTTTTTTTGTGTAAATAAATATCCCCATATTTTGTATTGGTCTCTAATTATGCTGCCCCCTACAGGAGAAGGAGGGAAAAGCTCCAGGCACACTTGAAAGAAAGTCGTAGCCAGAAGAACTACAACCTCAACTCTTCCAGCCTGGCCCCTAAACCCAGCCTTAGGCCTCAGCAAGGCATGCAGATCCAGAAAGTAAGCTCCTCTGGACCTTTTGTTATGACTGGCATCAATTTATGTTTTGTATACGGATAGTATGTGGATATTCTTAAACTGGACTGCATCTTCCTTTCCATTGTGTCTTTACTAGTGTATTCTGACTTTTAAAGACCCTAGGAGAATTGCTTTGTTTTAAATGCAGTTTAAGTGTTGACACATTTCCTATTGAAACAGAAAGCTTGGAGAGGACATATCAAAAGGTTGTTCTTTTTTAAGAAAATTCCCAAAAGTCTTTTGGGTTTACGTCATAGCTGCTGTCATGAACAATTCAGTCTGTCTATTAAATAGATGGACTACATAAGACCTCAAAAAGATTGCCTAAGTTATTAGGGGGGATATACATATAGAGCACTATTGATAAAGTGCCAGATGCTGTGCACCAAACGCACCGCGTTCACAATGCAGTAAATCTAATCACCATACAGGCAAAAAGGTGCACTTCAAGAATGAAAGAAGTGGCATCAATGTGTTTTGCTGTAAAAACTACAACAACAACAAAAGCTCAAACTAGGCTTTATAATATCCTTCCATTAACACAGACTTTACACAGAAAAAAAAATGTTTTAAGAAAAATTGTGTTGTTTAATAGAAAGCTATGAATGGCGGAGCAGCGGGGCAACTAAGTTTAATATTCTCTTAATATTCAATGGTAAAGCCCTGGGTATACTTCACTTTCTGCGACCGGACGCTTCACGCGCGCAGCCCTGTCCGCGCGTCTTTTAAAGCGTATTTTTGCCTACTACACCACGGATGCGTGCGGATGACAATGTGCCGCTCCGCTGCACATCAAAATACACGCTTCTTTCAATAGAATGTAAAATCGAAATAGCGATCTAAATTTTGGGGTGCCACCCTGGACACCCCTCTGGCTCCGCCACTCCCCCAACCCCTCGCTCTGACCCTGATGTGAGGGACTTCTATTTTCTTAGATCAAAGAGGTTAAGAACCACTGGAAAGCCTCAAAACGCCAAATGTTTTCATGGAGTTGTTGTATGTTGTCAAGTGCAATCTGATAGGGATTCAATCGATGAAAATACATGTTTAATGGGTTTCTGAGACAAATCCCATCACATCTCTTGCTCATCAGCGGGTAAAAACAAAGAACAGCTGACGCTTTACACCACTCAGCTCATTGTAATGAGGCTCTGTCACAGCTATTCAGGGTGTGCAAGTCTCTAAGGACAGCAACACTAATAATGCTAGTCATGCTAGTCATTGAGGGTTTGTGATTACTGCATCATTCTCTGTCTTTTCAGCTCAGAAACTATATGCCAGTCCAGTGCCCTAGTGAATGTAGACATTGCAGCCTGTTGGGAGATTGGTTAATATTCATCACTTTCTCAATTGCCCCACTAGCCGATCCATCACAGATAAGCCGATACAGGCTATTTGCATGGCAAACACAGTTGTAATTTGAATGTCACTCAAACCCAGTGAGATGTTTAATCGTTACAGCAATCACACACTGTCAGAAGGCATGCAAATACCAGCCAAAGCAATCAAAACTAGGCTAGTGACAAGGGCAGACCAAGCTTCTGACACCTTATGTTAGTTAGTTTTTTCATGAGTGTTTTTTCTCTTTCCGTAATTATATGAACTGTGGTGAATATAGGATGGAATGACTTGTCAAACATTTGATGCATATCTGCATTAGAGAAACCCCTGGTAGCAATATATGTGAAACATATAATATTACTAATTTAAGATATGTTTCCATCACATTTCAAAATCAGTCCTAACCTGTGCCTCATATATATTTCATATGTACCTCGCTCTGTCTGGTGCACCTTTCGCTGAAAGTTCAGCCCTCGGGCATATAAGCAAACATTTATAATACACTGATAACATTCAACCTGTCTTGTCTAGAATTATATTTTAGGCTATGCAAATGTGAATTATGTGTTGTTAGCTTTCCCCCTGCATACTACAAAGATTTTGATTATGGATGTGAAATATTCAGTTCAAAGGTTTTGCTGACATGAGTGTGAGCAACTCACAGCTCTCTAAACCCTGTCACATGTAACACATTTACTCCAGTTACTCCTCACTGACATGGGATTTAAAACAATTACCATCTAACTTGGGACACATCATGCAGATTGCACAAGCTCTAGGTGATGGTCTTGCATGCCATTACGGCTAAATTAAAACATCCATTATATTAACATCCCCTTCTAACCGTCCTTCTGAGAAGCCAGCATGTATTCACCCTAATGCAACTATGTTCAAAGCAGATGCATCAAGTTCCAATGAGATCCTCATTCCCTATACGTCTCACATATTCTCCTCTGTATAGCTATATAACGAAGTCATACAGCTTTGATATGTCCCATCATGATGTCTGAGGTGATCTCTGCTATGCTATTTAGAAATAATCCTTTGTATTTTTTGTATGTCTCAATTTTCTGCTCTTTTGTGGAGTACATTTTCTCCCCCTAATTCGCTCATTACCTTTCTGAATAACATTTCAGAATGTGTAAACATCACATGTTCTGCTCACTGCATAGTCCGCCTCGGATGCATTTACTAAGCAGTTTGTTGTCTGTATGGTCCAGGATTACGAGCACTTTTTGTGAATTTCCATTCTTGTTTCATAAAACAATAGAGCCTGCTTGTTACCTGGACATTAGTGTTAATTCGATTTTAAAAATGAGAATTTCAGACTATAAACTTGGAATATTTTAGAACTTTTTGTTTATCTAAAAATTGGGAAATTTTGGCTGATTTCACTTGATTATTTAAAAGCTAAGTAGCCTATTCAAGCCTGTTTGTTTAAAAGCATTTTCTGGAAATGTAGGTGGGCTATGCTTTGAAAAATGCATCTTCCAGATCAGAAAGGCATGCTTTCAAAAGATTTCAGATGAAGTCATTTTTGATTGCCTGAATGGGTTCTTTTGAGGTGGTCCGAGTGCATCTGAGGGAAAAGAAATTGACTGCTTCAATAATGATAGCTTTTCTAGCTTTTCTAATACTAGTTACCCATGTGATAAAGCGTTGACCTTAAATTCAGAAATTACCATTTACATCTTAGAATGAATCAGACATCTTTTTCAAACCTGTTGTTGGAAATTATTTTAAAGATTTTTTGTAGCACTCTAAGTCATAATGACTTTGCCTTTGAAAGCCGTATCATCGCCATGCTTTTGCTAGAATATGTTTGGCAACTAGCCTTTTAGCTAACCCTATTCTTTACATTTTCGGAATATTTGTCTGTTATTTTTCTCTCTGAATTTATATAAATCTGTTATTAGTCAGAATGTCTTACCACCATGTCCTCCCACAGTTTATTTCTACTCTTTCTCTGGCTCCCTTTTTCCTTCTGTATAATTCTTTTTAGCTCCTTCCCACTCACCTGATATTTTCAATAGCACATTGACTGTCATCATGATTCACATAATCATACAGCTATGCAATTCATATTAACATAGAGAGAAGATGGCCATAGCAACATATAACAAAGCATGGCATAACAAAGCCATTCATCATTGTCAGTAAACAAAAACTAGATTTGTTTTGAATTAAATCATTTATATTTATGTTTTTAAACATATGACTTTCAAATGAATTTCAAAACATATCAATTATAAAATTGCCTACAGTATTGTGCGTGGGTATATTTCACATTATGCATTGTCAGCTTACTTCAGCCCAGGTTTGAAAAAAAATGTCATGCTTGAATGTGTCTATTCAATGATATTTCACAACCATTCCATACATATTTGTACTAGGTGGCAAATTTGTACGAATTCATACAACCTCAATCCTTTGAATTTGTACGATTTTTTGGTATGTTTTAGGGAGGAGGTTAGAGGTAGGTCATTGGCACTAAATCAAACGATCTGACAAACTAGTCAAATACGTACGATTCAGCAACTATCGTATAAGGGAGGTCTTTCAAATTCATACGAATTAGCCACCTCTTAAAATAAGTACAAATTGCAGTGATATTGGGTAATTTCTCTGTCAAGCAGTGTCAGCATTTCATAGACACCAGATATTTCCTCCATGCTCCTGTTATATCACAAATGAATAAAGTCCTGTAGGCTGGGATGTTACATGATACATTCGAATCATAATGTAAAGATGCTCCGAGTCATAATTTGCAGAACAGAAAATAATGAGTTACTAAATGATGCACATACACTGCATATTTTTTAAGCAATTATAATAAAGTTTCAGTGTTCCAGTAGCACTAGCAATGGCAAAGTCATACATTGGATTCCCAAGGCGTAAACTGATGAAATGCATACTTTGAGTGCAAAGTGTCTGCCAAATGCATAAATGTAAATGAGGAAAGAAAAAGGACAGGGAAAAATAAACAATGTGGTCTCTTCTACACTGCATATTGTTCCCACAGAAGTTCCATTAGAGGAGGCTATTGGGACAATGCTTGGATTTACATAGTCCTGAAAGTGCTATATTATCCAATTAGAGTGACTCTAGTGCCCTTCTCTGATCCAGCATCAGCCATCAGTTATCCTACTGTACACTCCCTCTCTCTTCTCTTCCACTCGACACTGTGAAGTGAAGGTGGGATAGTGGCGGAGATTAAGTATCTCTCTGACATTTAGATCATTGTGTGCATTCTGCCAGAAGCAGAAATGTGATTTTATGAGGAAGTCTTTCATGGTGTGAAATTTAAATTGGATTTGTCTGCAGGTTCCATAAAGGTCTTTTAGATTATCTGAACATATCAGTGGAACCCGGCCACTGACTCTTTGTCAAAGTCAAGAATCAAGGCAAAGAGCATAGTAGATGCCTGAGCTCTTCTGGATGTATTATCCAACTAGGACTAAAAAAATATATTAATTGAAAGTTTTAAAGTTTATTGCCTCGCCCATAGAAAACAGTGTAATATGTAACATTTGTCTTGCTTTTGGTCTTTTGCAGTATTATAAACCCACAAGGTCCTTGCCACCACTTGGAAGTGCTGTTCGAGAATCCAGTTACACTCACAGCACTGCTGCCTCTACCAATCCACAGGGCCCAATGGCAGGAAAACACACCAGGTATGATAATTATAATACTGCTTCTAAAACGATCCTCGCAGCAGATTTAATGTGACCAAGTTCACTCTTTCATGGAAAAGGTATTCCCTAGTGCCTGTGGCTCCTTTCAGCAGGATAGTTCGGCCTGGCATTCAGGAATGGTTTGAGGAGCACAACAACGAATTTAAGTTTTTGACTTGGCCTCCAAATTCCCCAGATCTCAATCCAGTCGAGCATCTGTGGGATGTGCTGAACAAACATCTTAGTGCCAGATACCAAAGCACACCTTCAGAGGCCTAGTGGAGTCCATGCCTCAGTGGATCAGGGCTGTTTTGACAGCAAAAGGGGACCAACACCATACTAGAAAGTTGGTCATAATGTTATGCCTGATCAGTGTATATAGGCATCATAGAAAAAAATAGCCTTTGCCTCCGTCCCACCCCTCTCCAACTGCTCACATCTTCAAACGGTCATTACAATGTAACTGATGCACTTGACTCAGTGTAAGGAAGGATTTAAATATGCAGTGAATTATCTCTCTGTTGGAGACTCATCTAAAATTGAGCATGAATTCCTCTTCAGGCTATTTTTTACCAAATAGTCACATGTGTACTCCTTACTGCCAGCGGTGTGATAGGTCAATTAATCTATATGTTAATGTGGCCCCATTCAGTGGAAACGTATGTACAACATCTCCCTGTAGTGCCTAGCAGTATCCCATAAATATCTAATTGGGAACAAAGTGACTCATTGGATGTGCTCCGTCTTTTAAATGTTTTTTTTTTTTTTTTTTTTGACCCCAAGACTCAACTAATCTCTGCAGGTCTCCAGCTGTGATCCCTGGAGAGACTTTGCCACTCAAATCTCCTCTGAGGAGGCAGATTTGTAACATCTTTAGTTGACTGGAATTTCTTGATTTTTGCCCTGCTGATGGAAATAGGAATTTTCAATGCTTTAGCTATTTTCTTACAGCCTCTTTCTATTTTGTGAAGCTCAACAATCTTTTGCTGCACATCAGGGGCCATATTCACAAAACATTTTATCTTACCACTAAGAGGCAGTTACGAGTTTTCTCTAAAAAACCTATTTACAAAGCTACTGAGAGCAACTTTTACTAAAGAATAGAGAGAAGTCTTAAGATAAGAGTAAAGGTGGGGTTGACCTCATGGCTATAGATAATGTCATCATGCTTGCTAACTATGACCACAGGGATTGGCTGATAGGGGAAGGGGTTTCTGTTTGTGATTTAATTATAGAAATATGTTGTTGACCGATGTTGCTATATTCAAATAAAATGTTTAAAATAAGAATGTTGCCATATTCAAATAAAGATTTTAAAAGTAGGCGTAGTGTCAGTAATTAAACTAGTATACGTTCAGCTAATTATCAGACTCCAGAGATTGCAGATTTCAAGCAAAAATGATGTTTTATAAACAAGGTTCGTGAGGAGCACGTTCAAACTGTCTATCGAATCAGCTCGAGTGGAAGTATATATATATATACACAGCCGAGAGCCGACTCTCCTAACGTTCGTCATCTCAGTTACCTTCAGGTTTCTGCATCCCTCCGCCACCCTGTTCTTCACTCTTGGTCTGCGATACGGGGAACAACTCTGGGTTTGGGCTACATTCTGAATTCTGAGCCCTCGATCACTTCAGACAGCACGTCAAATACGCTTATATTGTTTTACTTTATTGAATCTTTTGTAATTGTGAACTCGTAAAAACAGCCGATGATTAAGGGAATTTGGCCTTTGTGTTTCTTCGTATTTATACTCCTGTGGTACAGGACATCATGGCTGGACAATTTCATGCTCTTAGTCAGCCTGGTTTGCTAAAAATATAAATATTAATGGGAATATACTTCAGAGATATTTTACTCATAAAAAATTCTGGGGTGCCAATAATTGTGGCCAACGTGTTTTGGAGAATATATTTATTTCATAATGTGATTTACATCTATCCATATATCTTTCTATCTATACATCTATCCATCTGTCTATGTACACACACACACACACACACACACACACACACATACATACATGTGTCTACAGGTGCGTAGACCAAATACAGAATTCCAAAGTGTTGTCCATTTCCAATGTCTTTCTCAGCAAGCTTTATGAATACATATCCTGGTTTGTAAAACATTCAGCACACCAGATGGAGACAGAGAGAATGTGTGAGTGTAAAGCACTTCTAACATAAGAATGCTATGTAGACTGGGATAGAATATCTCTGAGAAAGAAAAAAAAAAGATTCGCTACTGTGCTTTGTTCAAAGTCTTGTGCTATTTTTAGGATTTCCTCATAATACAAGAAAACACCTGCAGATGTAAAATCTTTTTTTTTTTTTTTTTTTTTTTGGTCTTTTGTTTTATTGTATTTTTTATTTGATTAGTTATGTGTTTGTTTCTTTGATTGTCTTTGTATTTGTACACTGTAGAAAATATTTAGAAAAAAGTAACCTGGTTGCCTTAAAATTTTGAATTCATTGAAATTTAAATTTTGAGTTAATAACAATGAACATTTTTTGAGATTCGACAACCTTTATTAAAATATTATTAAAAGATTTTGTAAGCATATTGGGTAATTGTGTGTGTTTTTTTTCTGATGACGCAGTGAAACATGCCAAATTGTGCTATTTTGATGATTTATCACATTTTTTATGTGGATCAGATACAAAAATATTTTTAGTTTCTATTTATTAAACAAATTTCCTTCATTGTATCAACTCAAATTTATTTCAGTAAACTAAAAAATTTAAGGCAACCAGGTTACTTACTTTTTTAAGGTAAACCAACAAAAAAGTTTTACAGTGTATTAGTGAATATATTTTCTTTTGCAAAAACATAAAATAAAATAAAAAAATGATTAATCTAAAAGTTTAATCTTAATATTCTGTTAAGAGCATTTTTGTTTGATTGGTTGTTTTGATTATTTGCCTCTCCTATCCTCTTATTTCCTTTCTTCGGCTGTCCTATTAACCTTGAAATGAGAGGCAAAACAAAACAAAAATGTAATAATAATATTAATAATAAAAACATAATTTTAAAATTAATGTTGTTGTTGCTGTTGTTGTTTAGTTATCTTCCAATGCTTTTAATATGTTTATCTGGCCTAGTCAAAGCACACATCAAGATATCCCAGAGTAAACAGTGCACCGCTGAAAAATTTTTCCCTGGGGATCAAACTCACTCGTGCAATAACTAACAAAAGTACATATGAAGAAATCCATAAGTGATATATGATTTGTTTTATTTTAAAGGACTGGTTCCCTTTCTAATAGTCCAGATCAGAGGAGTCGTTCTGCTCTCCGGCCTGCATCTCGCAGAACACCACCCATAACCAGAGGATGTCTGAATGCCATTGGTGGATCAAGAGATTCTGGTCCTGCCTACCAACATCTTCAGGAAGTAGACAGCTCAGAGAGGGATTCAGTGAGAAGGTTAGTTAGCAACATTAATTTGCAATGAGCTTAATACTAATTATTTAATGCTTGAGCATAGACGTGCCCCAATGGATTAAACTCTAGTCTGCGATTCTCTGAGGGATGGGATGCATTAATGTAATGAAAATTGCGTGCAATGGAATGGAAGGGTGGTGTCATGTGAGTCAGTTCTGCTAGGTGACACTTTCTGCCTCTGCCAGGACTCCTCTATCTGTTCCCTCTATCCTCAGATTTATAAGCCAATCTGCAGTTTTAAACAACAGCCTCTACTACAAAAACCCAAGAGAGAGACCGTTATTACACTCACTCTTTGTCATTTTTTTCCTGCTCCTCTGAATCCAAGAAGTTTTCACCAGATTCAATATATAAAGATTTTTTT
Source organism: Pseudorasbora parva (assembly GCF_024679245.1). Taxonomy (NCBI): domain Eukaryota; kingdom Metazoa; phylum Chordata; class Actinopteri; order Cypriniformes; family Gobionidae; genus Pseudorasbora; species Pseudorasbora parva. The sequence continues at coordinate 16,042,097 of NC_090188.1, forward strand.
AATTGTTTGTTTGTTTTCCCTCTTAAAGAGGAACTATTTTCCATTTGCTTTAGTGTTATGTTGCTGTTTGAGAATGCAAAAGTTTACGAAGCACAAAGTCCACTCCAAAGGTTATTATAGGAGAATAAAAGTTATTCTCTACATCAATCACTGTGTCTGAACTCCACGAAAAACCTTGTTTGTAGCCTTGAGTTTTCTTCTGGAAACGCACACATCACAATATCCTTCAAATGCAAAACAGAGAGGGGCAAGGCCTCTTAACATGGTTAAAGGAGGTTTGACATTTTCAAAACTTGCAAAGCTGTTAACCAAATTCAACACGCTGATCCAGCCAACCAATCCGAGCACTTTGCTCTTTTCAAAAGGAGGCGCTTCATAGAGACAGGAACTAAATTAAGTTTTACAGACAGATTGCAAAGATAGGTGCTGCAACTGTGAAAGGGTTAGTTCACCCAAAAATGAAAATTAGATGATTATCTGCTTACCCCCAGTGCAGCCAACATTTAGGTCTGTCTGTTTCTTTAGTCAAACACAAATTAAGATTTTTAACTCCTGCCGTTGCTGTGTGCCAGTCATATAAAGGGGTGAATAGGTAACAAGTCTATGAGAGCAAAACAAACAAACAAAACATGCTTAGGCAACGTGCACAAAAACCCTGCTGCTCCTGCCAAACATTGATTTGTTAAGACACGAACCGATCGGTTTCTGTGAGAAACTGAAGAGTATTTATGTTATTTTTTTACCTCATATCCCGACGAGTCTCATTAAGTTTTCCCATCGGCAGTAACTTCCGTTCGGTGAGGTCAAGATGGTGCGAGCATAGATATATACCATGTAGATTCCTCATTCAAACGATCTGCGATATATGATTCAAACATTCAAAGTGTTCTTGTAGACCACAAAAACTAAATCAAGAGTTTGTAAGAGGGCATAATAGATTTCGGTCGAATGCATGAACAAAAGCTGGTAATTTTGTTATGCCCAAAATAACCACTGTCTGTGATATTAATTCAACCTCCAATACAAACTCCTATGCATAATGCACTACTTGTGGGCAGGGCCCTGTCTCTCATGATTGGTGGAATGTCACTGGCAAGGTTGACTTTTTATTGTATGCTAAAATACATTTACCCAGAGTGTATCTTTAACGTATTTGTGTATGTGCCATAAAGCCTGTTTTATAATTGCTCCCAAATTTTCAGTCGTATGCCTTTGTCTCCATGCCGATTCGAGAGCAACAAGCGGGCTTGTCTGAGCTCTATTATTGAAGTTCTGTATGCAGGCATGACTCACTGAGATAGGAGGACACTGGGGAGTGCTGCCTTTTCTAGAAGCAGCACAGCTAATAAAAACCACACTGTCATAGCCAATTAAACAGCCAGTGATATATCAATGGAATGGGCAGTCCTGGATGAGTTTGCTAGAATGGGCTAGTCATCAAGTCGCACACACTATAGGCTATCCTGGCCCAGTTAGTCCTCCTATGCTATACTGGAACACTTTGCCGTGTGGAAGACACCACCTCGCCTTAAAATCTCCAACGGGGTCTCAGCACTGACCTATTTCCAGCCTTCCAGCCTGCAAAAGAATATTTTTCTGCCGAAGAGAGCTCCGTTACCATAGAGACAGGCTGGGATACGGGACAGGAAAGAGAAGGAGAGAGTGGGAGCGAGACAGGAGAGGAGTGACAGGGAAAAAAGGAAAGAAGGAGGGAGGGAGGGAGGGAGGGAGGGAGAGAAAGACAGAGATAGAACTGTTTTGCATATGACAGCAGAAAAAAATATTGGCCGTCTCATTTCTTCCGTCCCAGAAAGCGTGCTGTTATCTTGTTAGAGTGGCTTATGTAGGAAACAGACTTCTCATAGTGTTATTGTTCTCAGTATTTTTAGATAGAAACGTACCTGTCAACCCCCTCTGGGTCATCCGGATTCTCTCGAGCTGAGTACTTTAGGAAGTATATAGGGAACATTTATTGTGGCTTATTCATACCAAATCCCGCCGATTTCTATAATAGAATCCAGAGATTTCCCAGTTTGCGGCATAGCTCCTATTGACAAAGTGGCTTTCTGAAGCCTGACCTCATCAGCTGCATATTTCTCTTACTGTGAGTGTTTGCTCATTAAAGTGTTTTCAGTGAGAGGCTTTCAAAGAGGCCGGGCTGTTCATTATACAGGACCTCAAAACATGCCCTGAATATATTTCACAACAGTGACACCCATCAGGCTGTTTTCCTTTCATCCCAATTCATTTCATGCAGGTATCTGAAATTGTTACATGATATGATGAATACAACAGCACTGCAGGAAATAAGGTTATAAATCATAACTTGCACTGAGCGGCACAACAGTGTAGCTTCCTTCGGCTGTTACCTACTAACCCTCAAAAGTGATGTTTCCTCCTTGCTTACAATGTAACAATTAAAATAGCAGGAAATGATCTGTCTATTCGTGAGATGCAGAGTGAGTGTTACTTACATTAATATAAGCAGACCACCAACAGTCTCTTTTTCAATCTGGCAAGCTCTAATCTGATTGGTTGCCTGTAGTTTTCTTTGTTAATCCAATTTTGCCAGGTTTGTGTCATCAGAAATATGACATTGAAATATATTAGATTTACATAGATATGCATTTGGAATAGGAAGAATGGGAAGTCTACATATTTTCTGCTGTTTTTCTAGGAGGTGGGTCCTGGTGACTGGAGTGGAGAAACATTGCTCTGAATGAGGCTCTTCCTCTCTGTAGGCAGAATAAGATGCAGTGTGAACCAGAGCGTTTGTCGTTTAGTCAAAGGTCTAGATCTATATGTGACTAGAGGAGAGATGTAGAGAGGGGTCACTGGAGAGCGGCAGAAGGAGCTTTATTAAAAGCATATGATTTTCTATAGTCTTATTGAAAAGAGCTCTCTTTTCTATTGACATTAAGAATTTCGGTAAATGATCTCGTGAAATCAAATCATGATCTCTAATCTTAAGCAAAAGCTCACAAAAACGAAGGCTAAATCTATGTATGCTTTAACTGTTTCCAAGTCTTAATAGTTTAGGATAAATGATCCATGGCCTGCTGGAATACTTGACATTTCTGTCATATCTTTATTTTATTTAAAACAAATTAAATCAGACAATTTGCCTCCCCTTGATTGGGGCTTAGCTCTGACTCGGTCATTATTAGAAAAAGCAGCGCTTGGTTAAATATTGATGTTGTGAGAAAAGCCATTCTTTGTCAGGGATTATGAATTATTACACAAAGATAATGAATCAAGGGAATAATACAGATTGCTCCTAAATTGAGAGATTAGTTTACCAAAGGTCTGGTTGGATGGAACTTCTTTTTTTCATCCCATTTAAAAGAATTTTGCATTCAAATCGTCAGAAGATTAACTTAAGAATGACTGCCATGGGGAGCAGCGAGTCCTGAATCAGGAAACATGCTGAAGCCCAGCTGAACTAAACGATTATGAGTCAGAGAAGACACTGGGCCACCAGCCAGACAGAATGAATGAATGCTAATAAACTCAGATACCTGAATGTGTAGTAATTGTTTTATTCCATAAACACTTAATAGCCTTAACACATTAAAAAAAAAAAGTGTTTTAAAAAGCAAAAAGTCAGACATTAAATTACAAATAATTTCAGCTGTGATGACATAGTCAATTTTATGTTTTTTTACATACTGAAATACATTCTTGTATCCTACCTTAATATCCATTCATAGTTGTTTTTATTTTTCTAAATGTGTACACAAAAAACTCTGTACAGCAAGTCCATGGGACAACTTTGAAAATACACAATTTTAATGCTATTTGACTTTTAAATAAATAATGGGTCAGTTCAAGTTATTTTGTTGCTGGATTTGAAATATTTATGTGAAATTGGCAGGAGGTTTTTCAAATATAGCCGCCAATAAGGGCTGAACAAGTTAAGTTTACTCCATTTCAATTACACATTGTGATGTGTGTAAAATCATTAATTAGACTTTATATATACTTGATAATATCTTCGAAATGCACCATTCAAATGTTCAAAAGTTAGAAACATGAAAGTTAAGTTGCACAACACAAATACAAAAATTTTATAGGCATTATTTTTATTTATATTAGTGTGTGTGTGTGTGTGTGTGTGCGCGTGCGTGCGTGCGTGTGTTTGTGTGTGTGTGTGTGTTGTAGGTTTAGTTTTAAATTAAACTATGTTTCAAAGTAATTTGAAATAGATGTTCAGCAATAAAACTAATTTTTTTCCAAAAAGAACTTTAATATACCTGCCTTATTTTCTCTTATATATTTAGTATTGCTATTTAATAAAGGAAAAAGTCATTATTATCCAATTAATCAATCGATTAGGTGCTAGATTAATCATTTACAAAAAGAATCGATAGCTGCAGCCCTAGTGGGAATCTTTAGGCACCTCACGATCCAGTTCCAAAACAATTCTTGAACCTGTTTTTATTAATTATTTTATTAATAAAATTTAAAATCTACCAAAAAAAATATTTTTTTAAATGATTACACAAATTTAATTAAAACAATTGCATGTTAAGAATGTTTTCCATTCAAGAGCTGTGATGATGTTCTCATCTTTTATTTTATTTATTTTATTTCTCCTTTGTTTTACCAGGGTAGTTACATTGAGACAGTAGTCTCTTTTTCAAGTGAGCCCTGGCCAAGAAAAGGCAGCACATAGTTAAAAAGACACATAAAAACAATGATGGACACAACATAAAACATAAATACAATTTACAAGTGAGAACATGCAGGCTGTACACATCAAAAAGTCTAGACACATTCACATGTATAATGCAGAATGTCTGCCAGATACGACTTAAAATCAGAGATGGGAATAAACATGTTTAGTTTCAGATTTTTCTGTAGTGCGTTCCAGGTTGACGGAGCATTGTAACGGTAGGCTGTTTTACCAAATTCGGAATGAACAGTAGGCACATTAAAAAGTATGCTATTGTTTGACCTGAGGTTATATCTATTGTTTGTTGCCAATGAAAAAACTGATAAATATTATGGTAATAATCCAGTAATTGCTTTATAAATAAAATTTTTAACTGTTGTCATCTAACATAGACAGCAGGAGATCTGCATTCACACTAATGCACAGATCTCTTTTAGAATATAAGACGTGGTTTGTCCTGTTTGTTTAATTCCTTAAGACATTACTGACTTCCATTCATTTTGCATCATAAATGCATTTTGAGACTCACACAGCCACACAAGCACTCTTTACAAAGTGTGAATTTGAAACTGAAAGCAATTCTGTCAGTGAGTTTCCTATTTTCAATATACAAGTACATTGCATTCCAAAGTACACAAATGAAGACTTCGTAGAGCATTTGTAAGGAATATACAGGCGAGCGAGAACACACTTTAAGCACAACATCAAGCAAAGTTTCTCACAGCGCATATCCATCGCTTCAACATTTCTGAACGTTATATATTTTTTTATGGTTTGTTTGTTTGTGTGTGTGTGAGAGAGAGAGAGAGAGAGAGAGAGAGAGAGAGAGAGAGAGAGAGAGAGAGAGAGAGAGAGAGAGAGAGAGAGAGAGAGAGAGAGAGAGAGAGAGAGAGAGAGAGAGAATGGAAGCAAGCAGAACATGGGTGTTTCTAAAACACACGCAATGCCATTGTGCACCCTATTGTATAGTATGACCAACACAATATTAGACTGATTATGGTAGGCATAATGTGCCAAGTCGTGTTTTATCATATCGCGATATTATCGCAAATGCAATTAATTGTTCAGCCCTACCGGCGATTGACTTTTCTTAAAAAATGGACTTTGCTATTGGCAAAAGTGACAGTGTTCAGGAACCTGTTTTAACCAGACATTATTTTTGCAATTGTGTTTATTGATGCTACAAGGTCCAAAATTACACACTTTAGCTTTATTTGGCTTTTGGAATGTGTATCTATTCTTCTTATGTGTCTTATTAGTAGAATGGTGTGTAATCAACGAACATTCCCCAAGAAACAACATTTTTGGCACTCTAATCATTTTCTATATCTGACTTTTTCTTAATCACTGTCATCTTTTGCTCTTTCTTTTCAGAAACATCTCCGGCCCAGGTAATGACCTACGCCAGGATTCCTTTTACAATATGCAAGCCTCACAATCCTCAAAATCTTGGAGCAGCCACTTAGACCACAGGTGTGCTAGGAGCCTCAGGTCCGGCGGCCCTAGCCAAAGTCCTCCCGCTCCCCATCGACCCTGCTCCATCCCGATCATTCCCTCCGTCCACTCCTACCAGGATGAGGTCTCGTGTATGCAAACCGCCCCTACTGATGGAAGCAGCCGTTCTAGCCCTATGGAAAGCAAAGCAGATGCGTCAGCTGTCAATCAACAGTCCAAGGTAACGGTCTCCAACCGAGCGGCTGGTAGACGGGAGGAGGTGACCTCACTACTTGATGAGGCTCAGGAACAGCTCAGAGCGTTAGCACATGCCCAGAGGAAACAGGAGGACATCAGTAGCTTCGTCCCTCAGGGGGCCAAAGAGACTGTGTGCATCCTTTTAGCAAATGGAGGTGGACAAGGGGGAATGGCCTCTTTTGGGCCCACGGAGACTCACTTAGTGAACCCGAGAGACACACACAAAGAAGCCACAAAGCCTAGCCAATGAGAAGGGGTTGAGTGGACTAATCACAAATGTCCCGTGTGTCTTGGGGCTTCGGAACGATCTGCCAAAATACCACTGAAACCTACCGTTGAATTTCTGAGGACCTGCTGTGGGTAGAAGCGTGGGAGAGTGGCAGTCTTGAACATGTGAAAAGATAATTTATTTATATGCATTTATTTAAGGAGAAACTTCTACTTAGAAAAAGAAACCAAATAGTCTGTCATCTCCATGGTGTTTTTAACTGTATAAAATATACATAAATATATATAAATGGATATAAATATATGAATTCAAACTGGTGACCAAGTACAAAAAAAGGACTATGGGAATGAGAAACTTTCTTTTGTATTGTATCAGCTCCACATCCTTAAAGACTTGATGCTCGGTGGTTTAAAAAAAATATATTTAAAAAACGAAAAGGAGTTTTTCCACTCGTTTCACTCATTTCCAGCCAAGCTAAGCTTGTCCGACACACAATCTTGTGTTTTGCAACTGCAGTAACTGTGTTTACTATCACCGTCCCAGTCACTGTCCTTTGCCCTGCCAAGGAATATGGCTCCATCTGCCTTTGAAAACAGTGGAACGTGGATAATAATTGGACTAAACTTCTAAACGCTAATCGTATCCAGGCATGAGGTAACTGATAGTTAAGCACTGCCTCCAAGACATCGATTGGAAGAATTTGGTGTGTCTGTCCATTTGTGGAGCAATCTGCGTTTTGTTTTCTGTGCCTCAGTGAGTTCACTCCTTCGTTCTGATTCGGATACGAGTAAGGATAAGCTAATTGAACAGAGCACATCTTACAGCACACCACCTGAGATGCACAAACAGACCGTCGTCGCCTCTCCAGGTGGACCGAGAATATTCCTGCACGGGATAGGGGGGTGGGGGGGTGGGGGTATCGGCCAACACAAGGAGCTTTGGTGTTTTTTTCTTTTCGTTCTTATGGAATTATCTGCTGCTTTCTGGGAAGGTGGGTAGGAGCAGCGGTCACTATGAGTCTGTGTTCTACCTTTGGATTGGGACATACTATTTCTGTGAATTAACAACCAAATGTGGTAAGAAAAATTAACAATGAATCTTTAGTGAAGCTGTTTCTTTGTTTACAATCTTTTTTGTTGATTTTTTTTCTGACCCCACAATTCACACAATTGTGCATGTTGGTGGTATTGTTTTGAAGAATGAAACCATGATGAACACAAAAGCCCCACAAAGAGAAAATTGCATTTTAATTGACACGCGTCTGCTGATTTCAACACAAATCCTGGTATAGAAATGAGTGGTCTGCTGAGTTTTATAGATCAGTCTTAATAGACCTGTGCTCAATGCCGGCATTATGTCGAATTGACATTTTATATGCTGTTTTTCCTCCTGAAGCATTTTTTTTTAAGACCGCCAACCGTAGGTTGATTTTAAGACCTTTGTTTTTAATGCATGCTACATTTGTCCTTCATCAGAGATTGTGTCTACCATGCAGAGCATTACTCAAAGCCAAGATTGGATTGAACACATCTCCTGGTAAAAGAAAGCAAAGTAAAGGTTAGCCTGTGGCAGAAAGGAGCTGTAAGGGCAGGCAGATAAGATATTCACTTGATCTTATAAAACCTCTCCCTCGCAAAAGCACTGACTTCAGTTGAAGTGTGGATGGCATGTCTTTCAAATGATATACATGCCAAAACACCACCAGCGACATGTAATCATGCATCAAAAGTAATGTAACAAAAATGATGGGAAAGACAGGATAGATTTAGATCTTAAAGCTATACCAGTTCTTTTATCAGACAAATTACATTTTTCTTATTTTATTTATACCATTATTATTAGCGGTTTATTACAAATCTAGGATTATAGTTGATACTCAGAAGAAATGCACAAGTTCCCAAGAGGCCACAAGTTTGTGTGTGTGTTTTTTTCCATCTCTTTTTATGGGCATAGATAACCAGAAACTTCCAAAATGCAACAAACTGATGCCACATTGCTAAGTGATCTCTAAAACTGCAGACTAATTCATTTCCAGGTCATAGCAGATATATAAACTGTCCTCCATCTGTTCCTGCTATTAATGTTCATTTTCAGTTGAAATGGTGTGGGAAAGGTTTCATTTGAGCTGGACCATATTTTGTACACTAGTGCTGAATTATATTAAATTGTTTTTGCACAGTAATTACAATGTATGGTAGTTTATTCTGTCATTATTCCAGAATGCAAGGTATGTGATTGATGAATGAATTACTGAAGACAGTATATTGCAAGACGTTTCGACATTATGTGCAACCTGCAACTGTACAAGGTGTAACACGAGCACAACGGAAACTTCATGGTTCTGTATAACAGCCCCTTGAGTACTTTAATGTGCAATTTCAGAATCGAGAAATTTCTGTTCGTTCTTGTATGTGAGGAAATGCATTATTGCCCTCCCAATTGAAATAGTTTCTTTTCATTTAGTTCATTTTTTTTATTTTTTTCAATAAAGATGAATCTTCAGTGTTGAATAATTTTAAAATGCGTGCTTTTTACTTAATTTAGGAATTATTAATATAAATCCTAAAAACATAAGATTACATAACACCATGTTATCTTAGTATTTTTTATACAGTAGTAATATATGTATTAATATTTTTAATTAGCTTTTATCTTTGTTTAGTTACAGTTTTCATTTGAGTTTAGTTTTGAGTTAACTTTTATTTTAGTTGCTCAAGGCTACATTTATCATTTATTGAAATAGTTTTTTCAGTTTTATTTTCAATTTTTTGAATATATATATATATATATATATATATATATATATATATATATATATATATATATATATATATATATATATATATATATATATATATATATATATTGCCTTTATAGTATTTCTTTAGATGCTATAAACATTCATACATTCATCACAAAAAAATGTATATAAAATATATGGTAACACTTTAGTGTAGGGAACACATATTCACTATTAACTACGAATTTTGCCTCAATAAACTCCTAATTTACTGCTTATTAATAGTTAGTAAGGTAGTTTTTGTAGCATTTAAGTTTAGGCAATAACAGGTGCTTTATAAGTACTAATAAACAGCCAATGTCCTAATATGCAGGCTAATAAGCAACCAGTTAATAGTTAATAACTGAACCTTGAAATAAAGTGTTACCAAAATATATATATATATATATATATATATATATATATATATATATATATATATATATATATATATATATATATATATATATATATATATATATATATATATGCAATATATTAACAGACAGAATGGGGTTCATCATTTCTACCAATAAAATCAAATAGTAATAATAAAAATGCAACAGTCAAAATTTTGCAAGTCACAGATTAGACATTCTGTCACTGTAAAATATAAAAAAGACAGGTTGCATCCGTTCTTGTTCACACACCACAGAGGATGCAATAATGTTAATTTGGGAGGCTGTCAGTGCACTAGAAACAAAAGCTCAAGCCACTTTTTTATACTTAAGGCCACTAACCAAGGAATTTCAACTCAGCAGTATTAGAATGATCTAAGAGGATTGAATTAATATTGGGTAGGAGTCTGACTTAGCTTGAGTTGTTACAATCCACACAGACAGAGGATCAGTCCAATAACAGGTCTTCCACTGGGAGCAGAATTCCTGTATAACAGCCTTGAAGAGTCCATGAAGTGTTGGAAGTTTTGTGTACTGAGAGGATCCATCCTGGTGTCTGAGTTCTGACAGCCAGGCACAGTCGGTGCATTGAGTGATAGATCTGAAAAAACAGCAGCAACATGTTGTGGGTGTTTTTCCTGGGTGAATAATAAAAACCTGCTCTTGTCACTCCCAAAAGTGTCATTGCAGGATTAGACCTTAGTTCAGTTAGGACATTTAATTAGCTTTTATAAACATGTCATGAGAAAAAAAACATTACTGGTGGTATACTTGACAAAACAATAACACTGACATTTTAAGAAAGGCCACTGCAAGTTGCTTTCAGTTAAACCATCTCAGAAATGCATTTTAGTCTAGGCTGAAGCCTCGTCTGTGAAACAGGGAATGTGTCCTTTAATTTTAGTCAGCATTGAGCCAGAACATTTCAGGAAATTTAACATCTGCATCAGGTTGGCACGTTGAGGAGTAATCGCTTCCATTAATGGAATTTTGTGCCTTTTTGTATTTTCAGTTATTTGATAGAGTGGCACTATTAGGCAACTTCTAAAACAGTACCGAATCTCTAGATCAAAACACAGGAAAAGAAGAAGCAGAAACATGTGATAGAAGCAATGCTTATGCACATGTAAAATAAAACAATCATCAAACATTAAACAGCATACATTAAAACTCCCTAAAGTTACTTTAAGTGAATTAAATGTCGACCAAGGAAGAGGTACTGTGCAAGGTTTGGGGGTGTTGATGGAAGTTCTGTTCTTTATTTTGATAGATTGCATTTTCAGATATTCGTATACAACAAAATATGCCCGGGACCACTAAAGTTTTATGAAAATGGTCAAAAGTTCTGGCGCTGACTGGCAACTGGCAGGGAAAGAGTTAATATTAAAGGGTTAGTTCACCCAAAAATGAAATTGATGTCATTAATGACTCACACCCGTAAGACCTCCGTTCATCTTCGGAACACAGTTTAAGATATTTTATATTTAGTCCGAGAGTGTATGCAAGTGTATGCATACTGTCCATGTCCAGAAAGGTAATAAAAACCTCATCAAAGTAGTCCATATGTGACATCAGTTAGTTAATAAGAATCTCTTGAAGCACCGAAAATATATTTTGGTCCAAAAATAACTAAAACTACGACTTTATTCAGCATTGTCTTCACTTCCCTGTTTGTGTTCAATCCTCATATAAAGATTCAAACGGTTGTGAATCAGCGTATTGATTCATGATTCAGATCGCCAATGTCACGTGATTAAAAACAGTTTGGCAGTTTGACACGCGATCCGAATATATCTGCAAGTCAAATTATTTATTTCAGTAACCTTCCTCGTCTATAGCTTTAGTCGTGAGCTGTATAGGAAAGCCAAACTCTTCAAAATTATAATGAAACAACTCAACTGCACAGAACAAATAATCCTCGCAACACACTGGTTTGGTCATGGTGATGTAGATTGGTCTGTTTTTGTTACTCTCAGAAATATACTTTATGTAAATGAGATGTTACACCTAACCATGTTTTAATATGAGGATCTCTTTTAAAGAAAACATCTAGGGACATGCATAGTCAAGATTTCAATGTGGCATTCAATCTCTTTAACATTCCACACAAAACACAATGTTAGTGAGAGTCAACAGCAAATCATTAAACAAAGAGATGCACTCAAAGTCCTCACCACACAACTCAAAAGAAACAAACGTAAACAAACAAATTATTCTTGAACTGACCAAAGCGTGAAAAGGAGAAAATGTTTCATCTAGAGGAAAACCACATTCTTAAAATGAGTTGTTTGTTGAGTGCTTGAGATCAGAATGATCTAAAGCTTAAGTTCTAGCACTCATTAACACTCTGTTAGCTGTGGTTCACTTTGTTTTCATGTTCATTGTTGTGTGTCCTGAGTTAACTAACGACACTTAATATCAAATACTACATGGGTAATGCATTCAAATATGTATCACAACCCTGGTGATTTACCTAATAGTGAACAAAAAATGTTGTGTAGCCCTACTATGAATCATCAAATCTCCTTTCCACCCTCCTCAAACTGGATGCACAGAAGGTATTAGATATCACAAAAATCATCAGCTTTATTTCCATACCAACTGTAGTTCTACCATTGTACTGTTGTTCCAAAAAGATCACTAATCATATCCTCTTTTACAGCAAACCACTTAGTAAATTCATCACTCATGGCTAACTCATAGCTTCTCACATCATTCTTGTGCAGATGATATTGAATTAGTTCTCTCTATTCCCCCCTCTGACAAGCAGATACCTTTATGAATCGCTGCATGTCTGGCAAGCATTTGTGCCCAAATAAACACATCAACTGAAGCCCAATTGATCAAAAAAAATTGTTGTTCATCCTGGCCAAGAACCACCCTTGCCAAGACCTTGTCTTTTCAATAAACTCAACAATCTCACCCACAAGAAAAGCCAAGAATCTTGGTTTCACACTGGACAATGGATTATATTTATAAATACTCCCCTTTTCAGCAGTAATCGATTCCCACTATTGTATTTTGCACAGGAAGCACTTCTCTTACAGATTCTAGCCAAAGCACATGTCTGTTGATCTCAATGGTCTCAAATGTTATACACGAGCACTTTTGTAAGTCGCTTTGGATAAGAGAAACTAAATGCCTTAAATGTAACTGGTAGATTTTGATAAAAAGTAGATCAACTGCCATACTAGTTCCAATGACTTAGAATGTTGGGGAAAGTTACTTTTAAAAGTATTGGCTTACTTTCCAAAAAAAAAAAAACTTAGGTAAATTAACTGAGATTAAATACATAAAGCATATGTAAAGGTGCAGAGTATATTATTTATGATAATATTGCAATCGAATATACAATCAAATATACAAAACAGTTTTTAGTGGTGTATAAAGACCTTATCCATAATGAACCGTAATGTTTTTATTACCTAAATGAGGCATTTCTATCACTAACACCACGGGTCCCATTACAGTGAAGTCACCATTTTGCGTCGCCATTTTTCTACAGTAACCCTAAATGGTCAAACTGCTCTATATAGAGCTCTAGGTACTCTCTGTCCTAGACAATGACATCTTTGTTCTGTGTCAGTCACCGTAGCTTCTCTATGTGCTTCAAAATGTAGGGGCTGGGCAGTAAGCCGTTGCAATTTGCAACCTTACTACTAGATGCCGGTAAAATGTACACAGTGCACCCTAAACATTTAATTATTGCAGTTTTGCTTAATATCGAGTTTGCATACGTTTTATTCATTTTGAGAAATACTAATCTGTTAATCTTCAATACAATCTGTTTTTGTACAAGGGAGATATAAGGGAGAATAATTGTATGCTCATATTTAGTCTAGAACTACAATATCCATCATGCTTACACACACAACGTCTCACTTACTCTCAATGTCTCTCTCAACATGGATCAACATGGGAACGGAAGAGGTGCCAGTCAATATAAAATATATTTTGTTGTACTTTTAAAGTTAGTCCCCTGCAAATTAATGTAGCGCAATAGTGTGCTTTATTTGTCTCTTTATTTTACATTTTGATGAAATGTAAAAATTACTGTTTATATGTAATTATTGTACATGGGAGAGATTTGTGCTGCTGACATTTTGCACAATGAATATGTTGTGACTGTCTGGTTGATCATTTTTAATTAAATATTCTTATATTTGTTGTTAACTGAGCTTCAAAAATGTATCCTGGAACAACTCATACAAAAATGTAATTTAATTTGAGTCACGGGCATCTATTGTGTAACTGTGGCTTCTTAATTATGTTTATAACGCACAGGCCTGGTTTTCCCTAGTTTATCCTCAGAGCAATATAAAGAATAACAAGGTTTTACGAATAACCATGACAATATAACTGAAAAAATGAAGATTGATGTGGCTTCAATACAGAAATGTTGTATACAATATGGTTTTTCACTGCAGCTGCATGCATAAATTACCCTGGCAGTGTCTAAGTCTGCATTTTCTAAAGCATTTTAACTCTTACGTGACCAGCAAAGCTGAAGGCATCATGATGTCACATTGATTTTACTTTTTTTTTACATTTCAAAATCTTGACTTACAAGATGCTCATGCTGCAGAATAAATGGATGCATTAAAAGCATAACACTGCAAATCTCTGAACTAGAACATGAATAATGCATTGTTATTTCAGATTAACTACAGAATTCCAAGTAGGCCACTGTTTCACTGTTTGGCACATGTACACTCTATGACTGTACTTATTATAGTCTTTACAATAACTGGGTACTAATCCTGAACCTAGACTTATAATCTTAACCCATGTAGTTACCTTATATTAACTAGTATTTTCTTAATTAAGTACCTAGTTAAGTAACGATATTCAAATCGAACCATAAAACTGTGATATACCACCCACGGTACGAACCGTGATACTCTCATGTTGAACCGAATGTGCCCTGCCCCCCGTCCCCACCCCCTGCTGCCCCAGCCCAGCTCTCACTTCACCTTATGCCACAAAACTATTTTTTCTTCCTTGACATTTGATTAAATAGTAATTAGTAAATTTAACAAATAATACAAGCTGAATTTTTACTAAAAATGATTGTAATAATATTAATATTTATTTACTAAATAAACAGTGGGGCAAAAAAGTATTTAGTCAGCCACCAATTGTGCAAGTTCTCCCACTTAAAAAGATGAGAGAGGCCTGTCATTTTCATCATAGGTACACTTCAACTATAAGAGACAGAATGAGAAACAAAATCCAGAAAATCACATTCTGATTTTTGAAGAATTTATTTGCACATTATGGTCAAACATAAGTATTTGGTCATCTACAAAAAAGCAAGATTTCTGGCTCTCACAGACCTGTAACAACTTCTTTAAGAGGCTCCTCTGTCCTACACCTGTTACCTGTATTAATGGCACTTGTTTGAAATCGTTATCAGTGTAAAAGACACCTGTCTACAACCTCAAACAGTCAGAATCCAAACTCCACTATGGCCAAGACCAAAGAGCTGTCAAAGGACACCAGAAACAAAATTGTAGACCTGCTCCAGGCTGGGATCTGCATCTGCAATAGGTAAGCAGCTTGGTATGAATAAATCAAATGTGGGAGCAATTATTATAAAATGGAAGACATACAAGACCACTGATAATCTCCCTGGATCTGGGGCTACATGCAAGATCTCACCCCATGGGGTCAAAATAATCACAAAAACTGGGACCAAAGTAACAAAGGCTACCATCAGTAACATACTACGCTGCCAGGGACTCAAATCCTGCAGTGCCAGATGTGTCCTGCTACCTGCTTAAGCCAATACATGTCCGGTCCCATCTGAAGTTTGCTAGAGAGCATTTGGATGATCCAGAAGAGGGTTAGGAGAATGGCATATGGTCAGGTGAAAACTAAATAGATCTCTTTGGTAAAAACTCAACATGTCATTGTACAAACTGATTGCGTGTGTGGCCCCTTTAAGACTCGTTGCCCTTTTAAAAATGACGCACCAAAGTATTGTGTGGAGAAGAAATGCGAGCCGATCCGAGCTGCAGTGTTATGTGTGTGCGTGCATCCTATAAAGTGAGTTAATTCTTATTAATATACACTGAGGAAGAAGTTTATGCTGTAACATTGCAAATAATAGATGATTATTGAGGTTATTGTAATTATATTTGAGTGTTTTGATCGTGCTTAACTAGCGCTCGTTGCCTGCATGTTTATACACATCTGCCGTCAGATTATCCGTGCTTTCATATTTATGTTGAGATAGATTGTTTGTTGTCCAGGTTAAGATGTGTGTAGTAAATTACAAGTATGTTTGAGTTTATGGAGGTTATAGTTAAGTGGCTTATTCAGATGCTAATATGGCTAGTCATGGAGATATAGTATTTCACACTTATGGCAAGTGATATTCCACTGTGTTTTGTTTGTTATATTGTATTGTAATAATTTGATCTGAAGTCTGTATTATTTACCTATTGTAATTGTTATTTATCTTTGTACAGACCACACACATACTCATGCATCTATAAAGTCATCAAGGCAAAGAACGTGGTTGACTGATGTCCTGGGTTCTGACCAGCCCACCAGGGCTAGTGTTTATTCATATCCAACAGTCTTTAAGAGATAAACTAAGATTTCCAATTCCACGTCCAACCGTCATGTTTAGAAGAGACCTACTGTTAAGCATGGGGGTGGAAACATCATGCTTTGGGTCTGTTTTTC
This sequence comes from Pseudorasbora parva, assembly GCF_024679245.1. NCBI lineage: Eukaryota > Metazoa > Chordata > Actinopteri > Cypriniformes > Gobionidae > Pseudorasbora > Pseudorasbora parva. The sequence continues at coordinate 16,058,563 of NC_090188.1, forward strand.
TGCAAAGGGACCAGGGCGATTGATCTGTGTAAAGGAAAGTATGAATAGGGCCATGTACCATGAGATTTTGAGTAAAAACCTTCCATCAGCAAGGGCATTGAAGATGAAACATGGCTTGGTCTTTCAGCATGACAATAATCCCAAACACACCGCCTGGTGGCTTCGTAAGAAGCATTTCATGATCCTGGAGGGGCCTAGATCTCAAACCCATAGAAAATCTTTAGAAAGAGTTAAAAATCTGTGTTGCACAGTGACAGCCCCAAAACATCACTGCTCTAGAGGAGATCTGCACGGAGGAATGGGCCAAACTACCACCAGCAGTGTGTAAAAACCTTGTGGCGACTTACAGAAAACGTTAGATCTTTCTGTATCTCACAGTGGAACTGTGCCTATGATGAAAATTACAGGCCTCTCTCATCTTTTTTAAGTGGGAGAACTTGCAAAATTAGTGGCTGACTAAATCCTTTTTTGCCCCACTGTACACTAAAATTTCTAAAATTTGTCTTCCAAGTGAATGTCACATGACTTGGGCAAATGCTTAAGCTGTATGGTGGAAGAACAAAGAGAGACAGTTTCCCCATTTAGCCAGGTAGGCAAAATGCTACCTTGGAGTCCCAGTTGATACGAAATGAAGTCTCTCACCTCAGAAAACAGCTTTCTTGTTCTGTCAGCCACTACTGTGCTCATAGCACACACTCTTTAGTTACACGCACACCGTATATCACATCATATAAAGCACAAAAGAAACTATGAGCAACTTTACGATGTCAATTCCTAAGTCATGAAATAAAAGTACAGTACCAATAAATCACGTAGCTGGTCCGACGTGTGTTAGCAGGGAAGGATTTGCATGCAGGTATGATGTTCATTCTGATCATCAGGAACAGTTTTCATCTTTCATTAACAGTTCAAGATGTAGGCTATAGTGTATTCACACTAGTAAATTTTGTTTCCATAACAACAAAATGCCATTTTATTTTCACTTTATTTTGCTTATTTTTTTAATTATGTGATGTCTACTTTATTGTATTAACAAAAACTTCTATTTAAAAGTTTTAACTTATAGGCTTTTAACTTATTTATTCATTACTATCAGTCATATTCATACAATTTATGTGTGTGAATAAACAGTGTAGGCTAAAGTGGGAAATTACTTGTGTGTCAATTTTTTTTTTAAATTAAATAACCATGCTTGTTTTTTTAAACATTATGGTAAATGGTAAAATGGTAGAATGAATCTAGTATTATTATTGCTGGTACCCTGCCATGAAGCCTGACTCCACAGCAAACAGAACCAAAACCCAAACTTGGCTATCTGGCTATCACTAGACTAAGCTCAATCTTTTAAGATTGAACATTGGTCTGGGGAGTCGGCTCTGTATGTTCAACTGCACAAGAGGCGTGATCAACGAGCATAATTCAAATGACTCTGTATGCAATCGGATAGTCCTTCAACCAATCAGAGCACAAAAGGTGTGATCAATGAACATAATTCAGATGACTCTGTACACAATTGGATAGTCCTTCAACCAATCAGACCTCAAGAAGCATGATCAACGGGCAACAACCCATCGCTTCCCTATCCGCCATCGCGTTAAACCCGCCAATAGCGTGCCAGGTGACTGTTCCCTGCAAAAGTGTAACAGAAGCAGTAGAAATTAATGTACAGGTTTCCAGCCTGAGCTGCAGGGCGAAAATCAAATGGCCGGCAGATTAGGCTGGGTTTACTCAGTCTAATTAAACATAATAACTGCAAAAATAATTACTGTTTTTAAACAAAATTGCTTGGCTTCCAATTATGTTTAGTTATTCAAGAGATATAGATTTTTGGCAGAGGAAACCTTGGATTCTTTTTAGCAAGGGTTCATTCAGCCTGAGACCCACGCAATCAACACTGTTTTCATGCCACACATCCATTTTCTCAAACAGTAAAAAAACATTGCAGAGCAGAGAGGGCACTTACAATCCACGACAGACAAGACAGAACGGGAAGCAAACTGTCACTGTTCAAATTGTCAGATTGTTCAAACAAAATACCATTTTGGCTTTAAAAGTGCCTAAGGTCAACTGATATTTTAAACTTATTCTCTCCTTTTTACTACTAGCTAGCACTAAATAAACATCAGAGAAGGTATGTTGAAAGATACAGTACAATCATTAGTGTTTTAACTTCAGAAAGACATTAAAACAGCTTGTAAATAATATGTAATGTCACATTACATTTACCTCATGAAAGCCGTTCAATGACCATATCATAATTAGCAAGGAAATGGGCTTCTTTAAAGGTGTTGATAGAGAGCTGTCCAGAAGGACTACTTTAGTGGATTATTCAGGAATGCTATGTTGCTTGTCTGCCATACTGGAGGTAGACTAGAGGTCTGCACAGACATCAAACTGAGAGTGCTGAAACCTAAAACCACTCTGACCTATAGAAAAATATGATTCAGAGATGGGCCGTGTTTGGTTATAGAGAGGTTTGTTGTTAAATCTGTCTCTTTTAAAGAGGAAGGCTTTTTCGTTTCTTTATGAAACACTTCAGCACTCTTCCACATGCAGTATTTTGCTCCACCAGTATATATTCCTGCACCAGTGCACAGCAAAATTGAGAAATCAGGCCACTTTGACCCTCTGCCTCCAAATTACCCACCCAGTAGCTTATATCTGTGAGACTCTTTCACCCCGTGGGTTCAGATCCACAGATAGCTGAGATCCCACTCCCGTTGAAGCACTTTTATTCTGTCTGTAGGACAAATATTGGTTAAATTAATAAACTGGAGGCTCTCTTGGTTATATTGTAGTTGTTCACAGCAGGGTTGGAGAAGATTCATATACCCTAATTGGAACAATATATATTCAACATTTCATAAGATTTATATAATTCTTGAGAAAATCAAAACATTTTTGGCTTGCTGATCATATTAAATAATGTCAAGGATGAGATTCAACTTGACTTTTAAATTCCACAGAAAAAAATGTAAACTGAACCCGAACATTCTGTCATTTTACTCACCCACAAGTCATTTTGTATGACCTTCTCTCTTCCAAAGAACACAAAAGAAGATATGTTGAAAATTATATCTGTTTATGTTCCACACAGTCAAAGTTGTTTTGGACACCAATGGCTTTCAGTGTGTAACCTGGGTGAATTTGATTTAATTGAAGGTAGTGTGTAAGTAAAGTAGTTTATAAGTATGATGTGTTAATGCAATACATAAATCCATACATGGTGATCCGTTTCTTTAAAAGTCAGTTTCAGTTTGTTTGGTTGAAATGCATGTGCAGGAAAATGTGATTTTTGCAAGCATCTTTGATCATATCTTTTGTAATTGGATAATGGATTGAAAAGCCCACCTTCTAGAAAGGTGTTCGTGCCAACGATTGGCTGTTGTGAAAAGAGGAGGAAAAAAGAACGTCGTGTGAATAACACGTGAAGAGGAGTTGAGTTTTATGATGTGATCCATTGTCATTTGTTTACTAACTAACCGTTAGTGATTGATTTGTGACTACTGGTGAGGATTATAATGTGAAAGATAATGTTTTGTTTGAGTTTGATGTGACTTCGGGGAGAGGACGGCATTCTTCTGTTTTGCCGCGATGGTCGGAACATGTAAACGAACGCAAGCCGCGGATCTCCCGGGAATAGACGGCAGTTTATTTTATTGAGCTGCAGTTTTCATGCGCATATCGTTCTGAAGAGATCAGTGGCGGCTTGTCAATAGAGGGCGCTGGGGCGCCGCCCCCATCACAATTCCAGAAATATACATGTATACAAAAATTATATAAAAATGAAATAAAAATAAAATAGTTTACTCATATGATGTATGAGTGGGTAATTAAGAGCCTCAGCATTTAATAAAAAAAAATATTTTATATGTTTTTTAATGTTTCATGGGCGAGGGACGCCGGACAAATGGATGTCTATCTCAGTCCATAAATCGTCGGGCAGCATGTGACCTGAAGCTGGTCTCTAATTGGTTTCTTAAAGATTCTCCTCCGGGCGCAGGTCGCTGCGTCCCTGGCGAATCAGAATTGCATACATGTTTTTTGATCCAATCTGATTGGTTCTCGTCAACTGTCATTCAATGTTACGCTCTTGGCCGCTACTGCGAGAGAGCGTTGGTGACAACGTCACTCCGACCCCGCCCGCCTAAACATTCGTAGAGATGGCAGCAGTCAAACTAAATTCTGTGATTGATTTACAAAAAAATCCTTTCACAAGTCGTTCGCTGGAAGAAAAAATAAGAATTAAGGATCTCGGACCGGACCAGCCCGATTTACAAATTCAGCAGCAGTCCAGTGACAGAGGACGAAGCTACACTCGGAGCTTCACCTGCTCTCGTTATGAGAAAAGGAGGTGGCTGACTGGATGTGACGGTAGCATTGCCCTTTTTTTGCTTTCACTGTCTCTTATTTCAAAGTGAGTGAGAGGTGTTTTTCGACCTTGAAAAGAATAAAAACTTTTCTCAGAAACACCATGACCCAGGAGAGGCTGAATGCACTTGCATTGCTCTCCATGGAAAAGAGACTTGTCACTGAGATGACTGACTTTAATCAGAGAGTAATTGAGAAATTTGCTGGCCAGAAAGAAAGGAGAGCAAAATTTATGTTCAAGTAGTCAACATGCCAGTCTGTTGTTGCTACTTTTGTTTTTTCCTTTCCTTGTTCAATTATATATGGGAAATAAATGTGTAAAAAGATAAAAAGTGCAGACACTGTTTTCTCTTTAATGCTTGAATTTAGTCAACATGCTTCTTGGTACTGCTTTGTATTTATTTTACTTATTTGATTTATAAATAAGTAAAATAATTTATAAGTAATTATACTTATATATTATTATTATTATTATGTATAATTTATAAGTAAATTATACTTAAATTAACATAATTATACTTAAATATACGCAATTATTCTTAAATATACGTAAATTCCCCCCCCCCCCAAAAAAAAAAACCCCGCGCCCCCCCCAAAAAATATATCACCAGCCGCCACTGGAAGAGATCGCGATCACACAGCGTGATGGAAAACCAGATAGCGCTCTGAATCACCGTTAGGTTCAGAGTTCACAGAGCTGTGGAACACTTCACGAAAGGAGGCAAGAGAGTCACATCCGCGTTTTCCGAGTTCAAAGGACAGATTCGGGACTTTCAGGTATTTAAGTTAATTTTATTTTGCTCTCAGAAGTGAAGGGGCCAATTGTACTTTTGCTTTAATGGCCACAATGCACACAAGCCATGCTACAGGCCTGCAACGCGGGGAAAGCGCGCGTGAGAGTGTGTGTGAGTGTGGGCCCACAAAATATTTTATTCAAATTTTGGTTCATCTGAGTAAGAGGATCCTTTGGTCATCTGTCTGTAAGTGTTAATTATGTAGTTAAACACAAAACTACATAATTGATTTGCTATTTGCAATATTTCCCTGATTTTATGTGTTATAGTATTGAGTGTCAGTTCACAGGCGATAAAACGATAACGATAATTATCACAATATAATTTTCCTCGTTATGCGTAATGCTGCCCATGCGTATTGCAGACCGGGCTTCTGAGTGCTCCACGCGCTGTTGTTTACAGTCAGTGGCTGACAGGCTTGAGGATCGGAGTGAAGTGGAGCGATAAAAATGAGCAATAGTGAAGAAAATTCAGAGCTCACGACCAGCTCGGAGGACACAGATATCCTTGACAAGTTAGTTCGCTCAACTTCAGTGGTTTGGAGATATTTTGGCGATCCCATCCGACAAAAAACACAGCGACGTACGTGGAACGCTTATCATAGGTTCACGTTCACCACACGGGATTTAATTATTAAATGATCATGCTTCTTCTAAGTTCTTCCATATAACATTGAGCCCAACACAGCGGTAAATCTACATTAACTACATTCACACACAGGCTTATCACCTTGTTAGTTGTAGTGGGTAACTTGCAACAAGCAAGTTTTTTCCTGTAAAAAAGTTCCTGGTACAAATTGTTCTGGGTAATTTTGGTGGAAACGGGGCTAAAGACTTGAGCCCTTTCACACTGCACGTCGGACCCGCAATATAACAAGCAGAAATGTGCGCAAACTGGACTCAAGTCGAGATCAAGGAGCTCCTTACTATCCGCGCTGAAGCTGAGATCGCTCGCCATTATACGTCACATCCGGATGTCACGTGTCAACTTGATCCGGAACCGTTACGGGTTGTGTGTGAAAGCGCACATAATACAGTATTTCGCTGCCTGTGTGAATGGACCAAATCTAGCGGCCCGGGAACAAATGCCGGGTCGCATTATCCATTTATTTGCCGGAATCGCAGTGTGAAAGGGGCTTTGGTCATCCAGAAGTTCAGTCCCATGAACATCAGATGAATCCGATTCATAAAGATGATGTTGCAATTTTTTTTATGTTGTAGCCCTAAGAAAACGTCCCAGGTACCTGACAGATATCATTGAAAGAGGTGTCCAGAGATATCACAATTGTTTCTGTGACAGCCCTAAGCTCTCTATAACAGCAAAATAAAAATGCCACAGGAAGCTATTGTTTAGCCACTTTGAGATGCTCTCTGCCTGTCAGTTACTCTCTCTGTCAGCATTCAAGATTGGTGACAGAGTGAGGCGGCGGTCTAATTCAGTCAAGCCTTGTGGAAGTTAGTGAAATGACTAACATCTCTTACAGCATTTTAATGCAACCTTTTTTTCTTTTTCTTTTTTTTTTAAATCACCCCCTATAATCCCATCCTCCTCACTAAAGCAAATGTTAATCATGGGGGTTTGGGGGGGTTGTATAATGCTATTTCATGCATTCTGATTTTTTTTTACACTGTTAAAGACTTGAATCGGAAGGGCACATGCACACATAGACCAGAACGAGAGAGCAAAAGCACGTCCGTGAAGTCGTCGGCTACACTGCACAGGTCACAGAACCTCACGAAATCAATAATGTCACCAAAGAAGTGTGTTTTTGGTTGTCAAGGCAAGACAACACTGTACAGCTTCCCAAAGAACCCAGTGTTAAGGGGACAGTGGATGGGTCACGCTATAATTAGGGGTAGGGCTGAGCGGTATATCGGGTTTGTACAATATACTGATATATTTTTTTAGAAACTATATGGAATGAGGCAATTCCATTTATATCAATATACAGTAGTTTGATACGAACGCATCTGAAAAATAGCGGAGTACACCGATTTAGCTGATGCAGGGAAAGTGCATGATACAATTTATTCTAAACATGACAAAATAACTGGTAAGCTATAGTTAACACATATAGTTTAAAGCAGCTTGCCCTGTCAGATTCTCTGAGAGATCAGCTACTTGTGCTGACAGACAGATAAATACTTGCAGTGTTCGACATCGGCTGAGGCTGGATGTAACCCATCGGCGAGAGCAGCCGCCTGCAGGCGGGGAGGAGGCTGAAGACAATTTTTTGTTTCCTGTGATACTATCGCGCTGTGTTTGCATACTTTATTACAGATTAAGTGATGCAATATCTGTCAAATACACAGATGTTTCAGGATACATTTTCATTCAATACTTTATGTAGGCTACTGCTTGAAGGGTTAGTTCACCCAAAAATAAAAATTCTCATTAATTACTTACCCTCATGTCGTTCAACACCTGTAGATCTTCGGAACACAAATTAAGATATTTTTGTTAAACTCAGAAAGGCTCCATTGGCAGCAGCGGCGTTTCCTCTTTCAAGACCCATAAAGATATTTTTTTTAAAGTCCATCTCTCTGTAGCCTAGAAATCTAAACACACCCTAGTGGCAGCAAATCTAATTTGCAGCCAGTGTCGTCTAGCAACTCTCCATAGACTTATGAGCTGGAAAAAAACAACTCTGATCAGGCCAATCACATCGGCCCTCATTTATCAAAAGTGCGTACACCCAAAACCACGGTGACTTTGAGATTTATCAATATGGATATTGGCGTACGGCGCGCTCAGATCCTACGGCAGCTCAGGAGGTGGTGTACGCACGTTTTGAGTTAGTGTGAAAATGCGCAGAAAAACAATTCCTAACACCCCAAAACACACTGACAAAGATATTATATATTATGACCCAATGTAAAACAACAACAACATAGTACTAACTATAAACTTCAGTGTTTAATTTGTGTGACTATACCAAAGCATTTGATTTGAAGGCATATGCGTTCCTCCAGTTGCAAGCCTGTGCGCTTTATCTGACGTTTCAGGCCCGCCTGGCCCGGCAGCTGCGCACGGACTGGGACTAAAAAAAATTCAGACTGACAAAATAATACAAATGACATTCTTCTTTTAAATAATACTAATGATAAAATAAATAATAACGACATTATTCTTCTAAATAACAAACAATAAGCGTCATTAATAATAAAAATCATAATAATAATAAGAATCTTACAAATTGTCATTCAATTACTAATGTGAACGAATGATACTCCACATCACATCATCATCACTACCGTACACCCCAATAGCCTACATGTGCCGTGATACGAAATTAAATGCTAATTGTTTCAAAACATGTTCTGTAAATGCTACAGCTATTTAAACTGTTGGAGTGCAGTTCTCCTGCCCCCCCCCCCCCCCCCCCCCCAATATTAACAGTACTCGTAATTTGGGTCCATATTTTGTTTTTGTGTGCCTTTAATCTCACTCTTTAAACTCCCAAATAAAACAATTTCGTTTTTTTCCACTTCCCTGGTGATCGTCTCGATGGGCGCGTCTCAATCATCTCACTAGTTCAGTTGTCAGGGCACTTATCAGGGAGTCAGCCCATTGACTTATGTCCTAATCAGTGCCCTGACTAGTGAACTAGTGAGATGATTGAGACGCGCCCGATCTCCACGTCGGAGAAGTTTTGCTTCTTTTGCCGTCTTTCGTGTGTCCATGGCGTTAAATGAGGGCGTGGGGGAGGCGGAGACTTGAATATATAGGGGCGTGTTATTCTAATGATGATTGTTTTCAGCCGCGGCATTTATCAAGGGCAAGTATTGCGTACACCTGAATTGCAGAGGTGCGCACAGTTTCATAAATCAGGCGGTGAGAGGAGTGTAAGCATAATCTTACGCCAACATATACACCAGTTTCTACGCAAGATTGATAAATGAGGGCCATCGTGTATAGAGTCGGTGGGCGGGCCTAACATAATGATGGCAGATTTGCGGAGTTTTCGCGGGCTACTTGTAAACAAAGAAGCTGGCGAACGGCGGTCTTTCGAATCGGCTTTGGCCGCGACTCTAGAAGACTTGGAGTTAAGCTTTTCTTTGAGAAAAGAGCAAAGAACTGCACTGAAATCATTATTAAGAAGGGAAGATGTGTTTGGAGCTTTGCCGACCGGATACAACACAACTTAAATCCATCAACTAGCTCCGCTTCACGTTTCTCTGGTTGGTTGTAGCACTTTCCTATTGCATGCAGAGGGAATTTGAAAGACACCTTTTATCCCATTTTGTTCTCGTGCCTAAAAGAGGAAGTAAGTAGACGATGAAGAAGATGCAACAAGGCGTAAGATAAATATAGAGCTGCTGGTCTCTTTGGTGACATCGACTACAAAATTCTCAAAAGAGGGAGTTATTATGGGGAAGAATTGCAGTTCAAATATGATTCAATAGTGAGTTTCCATCTAATCCTATTTGATAATCAATCAAATCAAAAGTGCCATCTGCAGTCAGGGAGTGAATTAGCATGTTCACGTGGCACATGGCCAGTGAAAATCACTTGACGATCTATACAAAGACATTTCCATTTCATTGCAATTTACATGCAATTAAGTGTCCAAAAACATTACATGCAGTTCACACTTATTAAGTATATAATTTCCATAATCTTAGTACTCTTTTTTTTAAATTATTATTATGCTAAAGTGTACTTCCTTTTCAAAGGGGACAGAAAAGGATTTCACAAGACACAGGTTTTGCCATTATATTATGATTAAAATTAAAATGAAATGTGCTGAGGCTTTATTTTTAGTATAGGTATACATGGTGTCTAAAAGGATATGCCTAAAGTCCATGCTTATCTTTTTCTCAAGCACATGTTTCCCCATTTGTGATGTCTGTTTCCAGCCCATGGCATTTTTCATTACATCCCGCTTGCCCAAGGGACTTGAAAACAGGGATTAAGAAAAGATGAAAGGCATCTTTGCCAGTACTGTTCTATGATTTATTCAGATCAGCTCAGCTCCACATGCACTGCTGCTTGTTTAGCACAGAATAATGAGGCCTGTGGTCAAACACTGTGTTTAATTGCTGGGAATCAGGATCATGATGATGATGGTTTGTTCTTCACTGTTTATGGTAGCGTGCGCTTGGGCACTGGACTCTTTTCTTGTATGAGCGTTTCAGACTTGATATAGATGTTTGACAGTAAGCAAGATTAGATATGAAATGTAATATTGTTGAAATCACCATCAAAACTCACAACAAGAATAAATTAAAAAGAACTGCAATGAGGCAGCGCTGTCCTCTTTCTTGAGAAATATTCCTCAATAATGAATTGCTCCCTGTCATTGCTTTAAAATGATATCAGGGGTGGTATCAGTTTTACGTGATTCTCATTTAACAGTGACAGTTTAATATCAAAAACATGTCTCTAAGTGTCTAAACTGCATTATTGGTGGAACTATGGGATGTGGAGAAAATAAATAGCTCTTAGGTGTTTGTTTTTTTTAAACAGCTAGTCACAGTGTGTGTGTGCGTGTGTGTGTTCGGCTTCAACACTCCGCTCAGCTTCCAGATCGATTACAGCTGTTGATGTTGACAAATGATGGTAATTTTCTGTCTCTGAACTATTATAGTGGTGATTATTTTCACAGTGTGGTCACCACTATAGATACTGCTACTTGATGGTGAAGGTACAATATCACTGAAATTAAACTGATGCTGCATTTCAGAGAAATGTATGACAGCAAGAAATGCTTACAATTTTTTAAAGAGTAAAGACAGATAAACCGCATCTGCATATCCATTTGCTGCACATTCTATGAGTGATATATTAATGGTTTAGTTCACCCAAAGATGAAAATTTTCATCATTTACTCACCCTCAAGTTGTTCCAAACCTATATGAATTTCTTCTGCTAAACACAAAAGAAGATATTTTAAAGAACGTCGGTAACTAAACAGTTGATGGGCCCCATTAACTTCTATATTATGGGGGGAAAATACTATAGATGTCAATGGCTACCGTCAACTGTTAATCTCAAAATATCTTCTTTAGTGTTTAGCAGAAGAAAAAAAATCTTACAAGTTTGGAATGGTATGTTTTGTTGTTTTTGTTTTTTGAATGGTAATAAAATACATAATGTGGTCTTTTGTTTGAATAAAAGTTTAAATTAAAATGATGCTTATACTGGAGTACAGAGGCCAGTCTTAGACATTCCTTTGCTTTAGACTTTGCTCAGCATAGTAGTAAATACTACTTTATCAATGTTCTACAGTAAGGAACAAATAAAAACATCCTTGAGTATTATATCATCAAAAATGTCTTGTTGGAGCAGCTTCTCCTGAAGCCCTTCTGTTTCCGCTTTACAGCGTATGCATGGTGATAGCAGGTTTGCTTTTGATCTCTGAACACCAGAGTAGCTGTAGTGGGCATTAAGATGGCTACTCTAAAATGAAGTGTTTTTCCAGTTTAAAGTGTTTCAGAGCACAGTGCTTTACTGATCAACTGGTTTGAAATAAATGTCAGACATTTTTATTGTATGAAAAGCATGGTCACTTGACTATACACAAAAAAATTACTAATATTATTAAAAACAGTAACACTTTTAACACTAAATTAGGGAATAATATTCACTATTAAAGGGATAGTTCACCCAAAACAGAAATTTTCTCACTTTCAAGTAGTATGAGATTTTCCACTATTGTGGCCAAAACTGGTACTGCAATCACTTTTAATTGATCAGCATCAGTTGAGGGCTGTAACAAAATGGCATTTATCCTGGCCGGACTACTGTTGTAAACAAAGTAAACAAATCAAAATCTAACTCAAAACCAAAGGTCAGAGCGCTAAGGTGGCTGGACAATACTGACTCACTCTACTTCTCCCATAATGCTATATATACCCATTTAGCCCCTACCAAACCAAAAATAAGGTAAATATTAAAATAGAGTTACCAAATAAACTCAAAACAATTAACCTTTACAACACAATATCATTATCACACCTAACCATAATACAATCATATAACAATATATATGAAAAGAAAATACTCAAATCAAACCAAGATATAACTGAATGAAACAAAGTCAAAAGATCCCCTCTAAATCAAAATGGAATGGTACAGTCCAATTTCCTCTGGAACAGCATAAGTTTGCAGGCTGATGCCCCGCCTCTTCCTTTGTCTGCTGCCACATGGAATGCGGCCGTCACTCCATGGACCAGAAGAATCTAGGGCTCAGGTACAGTCAAACAGCACAGGGAAATATAAGAAGTGTGCACCCTTCTGTATATTTAGCTTTGAATAAACTGTTAACTCATGTTCTTGTCGTGTGGTTTTTTTGTATATGAGGGGATAAATAACACATTAAATTAAACTCCAAATGTTTGGTAAAAGCCAAAATATGTGAGGTAGGCTACGCACCCGTCACACAGTGATATAAGTATTTGAAATTAACATGATTTCTTAATGTCTAGTGACTTCTAATGGAGCCATTTTATGAAAAATTGAAATCCATTTCTTACATACAGACAGTTCCTTTAACGCATTTTGAAGAATACCATTGACGGTAGACATTAACTGCCCTAGTACTTCTTTCCATACCGTGGAAGTCAATGGCTAGCGTCAACTGTTTGGTTAGCATTCTTCAAAATGTCTTATTTTATCGAACAAAGAAAAAAAACTTTTCGTTTGTATCAACTAGAAGGTAAATGATGACACAATTTTCATGTTTGGATGAACTATCCCTTTTTTACAAGTTTCCTATTAGCATGTATATTACTAGCATGGCTGTTTATTATACTTATTAAGCACATATTAAAAGGTTAGTTCACCCAAAAATAAAATGTATGTAATTAATGACTCACCCTAATGTCGTTCCACACCCGTAAGACCTCCATTCATCTTCGGAATACAGTTTAAGATGTTTTATATTTAGGCCAAGAGCGTATGGAAATGTATGCACACTATACTGTCCATGTCTAGAAATGTAATAAAAACATCTTCAGAGTAGTCCATCTGTGACATCATTTAGTTCATTAGAATCTCTTGAAGCGTTGAAAATACATTTTGGTCCAAAAATAACAAAAACTATGACTTTATTGAGCATTGTCTTCTCTTCCCTGTTTTTTTTTTCAATCCTCAAATAAAGATTTAAATGGTTGTGGATCAGCAGATTGATTCATGAATAAATACGCTGATTCATAACCGTTCTATAGCTGTGTATATGTAAATACTTTTTAGATTTCGACTTTTAGACCCATATTTCAGTATATATCAACACATATAAAAACGAGTGAACCTTGCATACTAATGAGATTAGGGTGGGGGTACACTGTAAAACCGGTATCAGCACCAGAACCCCCACCCCAAAAAAAACAAAAACATTTTCCATGTTTACTTGTCTTATTATTACCATGTTGTTGTTGTTGTTGTTGTTGTTGTTGTTGTTATTCATTGAATAAAAAAATTGCAATAATTTAAAACTTTTTAATCTGCCTACTTTTAGACACAGACGAGGACACAGAGAGATTAGTGAAAGTGCAAGGTTTATTAACAGATGTTTCGAACACAGGTGATACTTAGAAGGTGGGTGACACTCAGACGACGAACGATGAAGGTGAAGACGATGATGATGGTGGTGAAGATGGGCACAAATGAGGGCTTCTTGGAAGGACAGGTAGTCAATGCAGAGATCGGTGCAAGACCAGACAATGGGAGTGAAGGTGAGCCGGGTTGATATAGTGCTGGCTGGTGATGGTGCCCAGGTGTTCAGAATGATGGTGATGGAGAACAAGTGGGCGTGGCAGTGACTGATGATTGTGAGGGCGTGACACCTACGGTGTAACATAATTTACGTCAAGATTTTTCAAACAATGTATTATGTGAATAAGGATGTATTCCATTTGTGTGTGTGTGTGTATGTAAATTTTTCAATTTTCTTTCACAAGAATGCTTATGGAATTCTAACAATGATGATAATCACAATAATGATCAAAAATAGTAATAATTACAATTGTTATTTGTATTACTCTAGATTGTCTTTTCTTTTTTTGTGGTAGCTGTTGTTGCTTATGAACCTGATGCCTGAGGAAATATTTTATTTAAGAGCATCCTCCTCACCTTAATCCCTATGGAAGTGGATCTGAGTTCAGTACAGTCTCTTTCTTTTTCACTGTGTGATGTGAGTTGTCACCATAGAGACAGAACAAGCAAGACCCGCCCACCACAGCCCAGCTACATTACCTGCTAAAAGTCCTCTGGGTGGCCTTGATGGCACAGATGAAGAAATGGTTTTACGGAATCTATTTGGGCTGGAAGTGTTTTCCTGCAGAGTTAAGTGTATTGGTGTATTGGCGGTCGTTAGCACTAATGAAAGGATGACGTTCGATTGTTGATTTTGTCAGGAGCAACACCTATTGAAATGAACAGTTTTGTATGGAGATGAGTTAGCAGAGATACTATAGTGCTCACATCTCATTAGTCTTCTAGAAGTAGAGACATCCTTAGGGTGCGCTGAGCTTTCTATATTTAAAGATTAAGCAAAAACCCACAATGCTTTTACTGAAGCCATACTGGTACCTGAGTTAGTGTTAAAGTGAAAGAAACTCAAGCCCATTGTTCCCCTCACCTCAAACTGCAAAGCACCTTCACTGCCTCAGGCAAAGTATTTTTTTTCCTTGCTGCTTTAGTCACTGGAGGCCTTGCAAGGAACACTGGGTAACTTCTGGAAGCTTTCAAAGTGAGTCAAATCAGGTACAAACGCCACAATAAAGAAGTTTAGAGGGGATCATTGTGAGTAGTGACCTCAGTAAGTACATGATGCAATACTTACATCAGGAGCCATTTCTAAAGAAGTGACGTAAGAAATAACTTAAGTATTCTAGTTCTGCAAACACCATATTGAAAACATGTTCCCCTCACCAGTTGGAAATAAATAAAAATACCTTAGGAGCTTGGGATTTAAACGAGCTGCGCACATTTAAAATATGATTATTTGCAAATATATGCATCATCACGCATAAAAATGCTTGGATTTGATACTTTTAGATGTCCTTTAATGTCCCTGCATGTGTTCAGTCTCTCAGGGTGAACCAGGACCCCTTTTCTTGTTTCCTGCCCTCCCTTCTGTTTGTGTTAGAGCTGAAGGGTAAGAGATACAGAGAAACCCTATTAAACCATATGGAGTGGTAAGTTGTTGACATAATGGGGTGTGACAGACCATGAGCTCTGCTGTGATCTCAGGTCACCACATAGGTGTGGAGACATCTGTGGATGATACACAGACACTCTAGTTAACTAACCACAGTCGTTTCCATCAGCTACCGAGTGAATTATGCCAAAAAAGGTGCAAAGGTGGGACTTATATACGGTATATAATGGACTGTATTTCGTGGATTTTTGAGTGCTGTCTTATTTCAGTATTCAAGTCAAGTAGTTAATTTCTTGAGATCTTCTTGAAAATTAAAATGAAGTTGCTGTCTTTTCTCAGAGATGATGTCACAATTGTAAAAAAAAAAAACATGCTAAAAATCTTCTGAGAGTTGTCAGATATATATGTATATGTGATGCAATCTGGGAAAGCCCATCTGATGTCTTGCGGGGCATTTTTTTAAGGAAGGGCAAAAATGAATGTAGCCTGGGAAAACCCACACAATTTCCGGTGTATTTAGATTTGCTCTGCAAGTAGTCTGGCAAAAAGCTCATTGAAACCCATTTCTAATCTGTCGAAATTGCCGCACCAATCAGAAACATTAGGGCGGGCTTTACGCGATGATGTCAGTGCAGTGACAGTGAAGGGTGAAGCAGGATGCCGCCGTGGAATATCACTCATTCGAATCAGCTATCACGTCTGTTTTAAGCGATTTAAACTTTTCTTTTACTTTTTTTTTTTTTACCCGAGCAAAGAACCACTCGGCTACCAGATGTGGATTACACCGGCTACTTTAATGAGGAGGATGGGAGTGTGATCGTGCTAACACCACACAGCAGCTCTGGATCTGGCCTAGATCTGGTAATCATGTAAAAATTGCAAATAAATAACTAACATAACTATGCTCCAAAGACTCCTCAATATTATTTTATTTTCAAAATATTGCAAATCGCATTCTAATCGCAATAAAAATGCCTTACAGCGGGGGCAAATGCAATCAGAAATTGATGTTTTCTGTTCGACCGTCAATCCGAGATGTTTCACTTGGTCAGAGATGCTATTAGGTTTTCCAAATTTTGCAAAAAAATTTGACGGAGTGGCAGTAGACACCAGCTATTTATTTTACAACAATGGCAAGTGTCATCAGAAGCCATTGCAACTCTTCCTCAAAATCACAGAGAATTGCTGTCTCAGATGTTTCTCTGTCGCTCTCATACGTCCTCGTCCGTTAATGACGCCCCTTTGGAAATTATTTGTCTATGAAGCTTTGCCAGACCATAACTCAGTTACTACTGAGAATGGTCTGGTTTTAACCAGGGTAAAAATAATAATGTCAATTTTTTTGTCAAAATTGGGTTTTCATTAAATTATTATTCTATAACATCTTTTCTATAATCTCTAAACATTTCTTGCCATAATGTGCATGTTTGTTGCAGAAACATGTCAATGTACAGTGGCAAGCTGAAAAGACCTTTCTCAAATGTTTTAAAAAAACACCTGCGGAGATGCAAAACAAGTGCCAATAGCTTTCACTTTCTTAACACTACAAAGACACTTCACTTATCAAAATAAACCACATAACATGCAGAATAAAGTTATGAAAGAAATACAAATATGTGGAAAGGGCTTGACCCCTTTTGTGACATTTATGAATTCTAAATAGAGCTCATACCTAGACAATATTCTCAACATATATATGTGTCACAGTAGCCTAGAAATCTAAACGCACCCTAGCGGCAGCAAATTTAATTTGCCCGCAAGTGTCGTCTAGGAACTCTCAATACCCTTCTGAGCTGTGTTCCTCAAAATCTGGACGGGCCAATCACGTCGTGTATAGAGTCGGCGGGCGGGGCCATAATGACGACGGCCGAGTTGCGTTTGCGAGCTTCTAGTAAACACAGAAACTGGTGAACGGTGGCGGTCTTTCGAATCAGCTTTGAACGCGACTCTGGAAGACTTGGAGTTAAGCTTTTCTCTGAGAAAAGAACAAAGAATGGCACTGAAGTCATTCTTAAAAAGAGAAGATGTGTTCGTAGTTTAGCCGACCGGATACGGCGAATGTTTAATCAGTCAGCGAGCTCTGTTTCACCTTCATTGCTCTGGTTGGTGGTAGCGCTATCCTATTGCGTGCAGAGGGAGTTTGAAAGACAACCGTTTATCCCGCCCCTCAGATTGAGCCCTGTCTATGGTGAGTTTCCAGACCAAACATCTTGATGTGGGTCTGGCTTGTCAGGCTAGTGTAACAGTTGAGTGAAAGTCAAACAATAAGCTACTAAACAATACAAACAATAAGCATTTTTAAGGAATTCTTTAAAAACAAATTCATCCCCTTAGAGCAATGTCTTTGCAGAAAATACCCATATATGGTCAGTTCATTTTTTACAGGCCTTAAGCAAGACTCCACTGAGAGTTCACTATGCTGGTCCTCAACAATGCAATCAAATTTCACACATTCTACCTGCCAGATCTCTTCTCCCTGTGTAACTAAATCTTCTGGGATGTGGTCTCACCTTCTGCTTCACAATTTTCATTACTTTATACTTTTTCCATGTGTCCTCAAATCCCTGAGTGAACTGTCACTAATTTGAAGTCTGGAAAACACATCGAAAGTATCTGAGAGATTCAGAATCAAAAAAAAAAAAAGTGTCAAATGCATGTCTGCTGTGTCAGAAAATCCACCGGTCTGATTGACTGAAAGAACTTGAGTGGCATATAGTGGAAGTGAAGATCTACACAGCCTTTCGGAATGAGAATAAATATCAGATATAATACACTAAAATACAACATGACATATGAGAGACTCAGAAACTGAATGGGATGACATATTCAGATGTTGATATGCAGGGCAGAGTTGAATTGTATTGTTTGTTTGAACATATTACAGACAGTGAGCCAGTGAATTCAGTATATGGCTTGGATTCCAGTCACAGAGTTTAGTTTTCCTAGCACCACTCTTACTTCTCTCCATGAAAACCATACAGGTTACTATAGCAACACAGCCTCACTCAAAGGCTTTTTTGACTATTTGGACTTCATGTCAGGGTTATTTTAAATGTCTGTAGACCCTTAAAAGCAGAAATCAGTGCTAGTCAGACCGAAAAACAAGAGATTTGTTAAAGCCCAGGGATGGGGTTAACAAAGTGCTGATACCGGTTTCACAGTGTACCCCCACCCTAATCTAATTAGTATGCAAGGTTCACTCGTTTTTATATGTGTTGTTATATACTGAAATATGCATCTAAAAGTCGAAATCTAAAAAGTATTTACATATCATATACACAGCTATAGATCCAAAAAACTTTGTTTACATTTCCGTGTCTGTCTGTCTGTCTGTCTGTCTTAAACTGTGTTCCGATGATGAACGTCTTATGGGTGTGGAACGACATTGGGGTGAGTCATTAATGACATACATTTCATTTTTGGGTGAACTAACCCTTTAATTCCATTACATTTAAATATTCCTTGTGTATTTTAAATGAACTACCCTATTCATTTAAAATTCAATTAAAATAAATAAGGATTATTCAATTAAATGTGATGGAATTTTACTATTATTTATTTATTTATTTATTTATTTTGAGTTCACATATGCGAATTACAAATGACTAATTATGGTGATAATCCAGCACTGTAAAAAAAAAATCAGGTCTCCGAATTAAAAATGTTCTAATGTCATCTACATTTTTTTACTTGGCCAAATTGAATTTCTGGCCATTAAATTTGATCAATTCACAGAAATATTCAATAGGAAATTTTCAATTGGAATTTTTTTTTCTTTTAAAAACTCCCAGCCTGGTTCATTACTCAAAACCGCAATCATGGGTAAGACTGCCGACCTGACGAGAGAGTAAGACACAGAAAGAAATTTCTGAACGAATAGGCTGTTCCCAGAGTGCTGTATCAAGGCACCTCAGTGGGAAGTCTGTGGAAAGGAAAAAGTGTGGCAAAAAAACGCTGACCAACGAGAAGAGGTGACCGGACCCTGAGGAAGATTGTGGAGAAGGACTGATTCCAGACCTTGGGGAAACTGCGGAAGCAGTGAACTGAGTCTGGAGTAGAAACATCCAGAGCCACCGTGTGCCAGGCGTGTGCAGGAAATGGGCTACAGGTGCCGCATTCCCCAGGTCAAGACACTTTTGGGCTAAAGAGAAGCAGCACTGGACTGTTGCTCAGTGGTCCAAAGTACTTTTTTCAGATGAAAGCAAATTTTGCATGTCATTCGGAAATCAAGGTTGCAGAGACTGGAGGAAGACTGGGGAGAAGGAAATGCCAAAATGCCTGAAGTCCAGTGTCAAGTACCCACAGTCAGTGATGGTCTGGGGTGCCATGTCAGCTGCTGGTGTTGGTCCACTGTGTTTTATCAAGGGCAGGGTCAATGCAGCTAGCTATCAGGAGATTTTGGAGAACTTCATGCTTCCATCTGCTGATAAAGCTTTATGGAGATGATTTCGTTTTTCGGCACGACCTGGTACCTGCTCACAGTGCCAAAACCACTGGTAAATGGTTTATTGACCATGGTATTACTGTGCTCAATTGGCCTGCCAACTCTCCTGACCTGAACCCCATAGAGAATCTGTGGGATATTGTGAAGAGAAAGTTGAGAGATGCAAGACCCAACACTCTGGATGAGCTTAAGGCCGCTATCGAAGCATCCTGGGCCTCCATAACACCTCAGCAGTGCCACAGGCTGATTGCCTCCATGCCACGCCGCATTGAAGCAGTCATTTCTGCAAAAGGATTCCCGACCAAGTATTGAGTGCATAACTGAACATAATTATTTGAAGGTTGCCTTTTTTTGTATTAAAAACACTTTTCTTTTATTGGTCGGATGAAATATGCTAATTTTTTGAGATAGGAATTTTGGGTTTTCATGAGCTGTATGCCAAAATCATCAGTATTAAAACAATAAAAGACTTGAAATATTTAACTTGGTGTGCAATCAATCTAAAATATATGAAAGTTTAATTTTTATCATTACATTATGGAAAATAATGAACTTCATCACAATATGCTAATTTTTTGAGAAGGACCTGTGCATAGAGAATCTCTTGGTCCCGAGGAAATCAGCTTTTAAGTGCTGAAACTGCCCCTAGTGGCTGAGGCATTTCCATTGTGTTGTGGTGATTTTGCTGTGGTGTGGCTTGTTTACGTTGTGTTGTGAGGATTCCATTCTGTTGTGGCTTGTTTCTGTTGTGTTGTGGGGATTTTGTTGTGCTGTGGCTTGTTTCATTGTGTTGTGGCTTGTTTCTGTTGTGCTATGGTCTGAATGTGTACATTTTTCTCGAGTGTCCTTTTTGTCTCCTAAAAGTTTAAAGTCCTAAACTTTTATTTGTGTCTTTGTTGTGTGTATTAACTTCACACAAATAACCTTGTTTAAAGTTAAATATAACTTGTATCAAGTTAGGTCAACTAATATCAAGTTCTCTGATGCGGATCTCTAAAACTCTGAGCAGCGTCCTACGGTGCTAATGTTAAGTAAAACTCACAAGCCATCTGTGCCTGTGAAAGAAAATATTATTGCACTGCTTGTTAACAGGGAAAGAAAATGTGGTTCATGTCCACTTTCAGTGGGAGCCTGTGCCAGATGGGAGTGGACGTTTTGTTTGCTTCAGCTGTCAATTTGAGAAATAGCACAGTGCTATCAATTTTTATTCAGAGAGGATTTCAAGCTGGCACACTGGTGCTTTCTCATACAGTTCTTCAGCTGTTCCACCTTCTCAGTTAAGGCTGTAGGCAGGTGCAGACAAGTGTGTAATCTCCAGGGGGTATGGAGGTACATCAGTGTTTAAAGTGCTATTTTGCTGATAAACATTTATTATCCATTGTTGTGTGTTTAGAGATGCTAATAGACTACAGAATTGGTTTTAAAGTGGTTTCTGAGAGACATAGTTGAAGTTCAAGCAAACACATGTAGTATGTGTCTACATTATCTTAAATGTGAACCTTAAATCAATTGAATATATTGGACAAACAAGATTTGGACTAAGCCTTGAATGTTTAGACTGTGTGCGGTGGATCTGCCCGTAGTGATAATTTAACAAACATCTAATATCATAGATAACCATGGCACCCTAATATTTATTAATGATAATCAATTGTGTGTTGCATAGTACAATGTCAGAGTCTTTGCTTTTGGATATATCTTGCAGTTTGTCTTTTTAAGGTTTTTAGTCTTTAGTCAAAAGGCAAACTTTCAAAGCCCCACACATCATGTAATCTGTCGAATCAATGACTAGCTTCAATTCAACTTTGCCTGCCACAGTTTCCCTGCCTCCATTGAACTTAAAACAAGAACAAACACAAACCTCTCTTGATGCTCCTGATTTTCTTGTCTCTGGCCAGGGACAAAAAAAACTGCATGGGTCTCCCTCTCTTCCCTATCTCCTATCGAATGCACAAGCATTGTTTTCATGTTGAATAAAGGGCTATCCATCTGAGTGTTTGTCATCAGTCATTACTCATGTATCCAAAGCACAAATTGAGAATGGAGAGTGTTCAAATGCTCAATCACTTTTACAAGGTCAGATAAAGACTTCAGATGTACCCTTATTTACAATAGGGGAGCACGGGGCACAACCTAAAATGGGTTTAGTTGTAACATGCATGGTTTAAACCTTACCACACATTAAACAAATCTAGTTTTGAAGCAAAAGTGAAATTGAAATTAAAAGAAAAGACAACGTTTTTATTTCCGGAAACCAGAAGATGCACTCTGTTGTCTTTTTTGATCTGCTAAAATTTTGGCTATGGCCTACAATATAAGAACTATAAATAACACAGTAAACCATGCGGCTCATTTTCATAAAACTGTTTCATTTTTCATTCAATAACATCTCCCCTTGCCTTTATGAGGCAGAGTTCATAAAATCATAAACTGTGTGGCACTCAGAGTCAAGATTTAACCCAATTTATGAGTAAAGTGGCCTATCTATCAACCATTTAGCTCTCGATTAGCTCAAAATGTGGAACATCAATTTTGAAAATGTGTATATACAGATATATTAGAGGTTTGCCAAAAACAGCCACACCAAGGCTGCTGTAAAAGAAAAATCTCAAGGAACGTTTATCAGGACTGTCCCCAAATTGTTGCCTAGTAAATTTAGATTTAAGCCAAAGCTCATTCCAACCCCAAAGTCATTCAACTGTTTACATTTACATTTACATTTACATTTATGCATTTAGCAGACACTTTTATCCAAAGCGACTTACAACTCAGGAGTACAGGAAGCGATCCGTCAAGAAGAGGCAAAGAAACGCAGAAAGTGCCCTAAATACCAAGATTTGTATACGACTCAGAGTAGCAAAAACCAGAAAAAGGGAAGAAGAAAAGAGAAATAGAGGAGGAAGAGGTTTTTTTTTTTTTTTTAATAAGATTAAGTGCTCATGGAAGGGATTAGTTTTTACCTGTCTTTTGAATGAAGTGAGTGATTCTGTCGTGTGTATGGAGGACGGAAGAACGTTCCAACAACCAGGGACAATGAAAGAAAAAGTTCTGGAGAGGGATTTCATGCCTCTCTGTGATGGTACCACAAGCCTCCGCTCGTTAGCTGAGCGAAGGCTTCTGGTGGGGGTGTAGACTTGTAGGAGTGAGTCGAAGTATGCGGGTGCTGAGCTTGTGGAAGATCCATAAGCAAGAGTCAGAGCTTTGAATTTGATCCGGGCAACGAGTGGTAGCCAATGCAGAGAGATGAAAATAGAGGTGACATGAGCCATTTTGGGCTTATTGAATACAAGACGTGCCGCAGTGTTCTGGATCATTTGCAGCGGTTTGATTGCACAAGATGGAAGTCCAGCCAGAAGCACATTGCAATAGTCAAGTCTAGAAATTACCAGGGCTTGGACAAGAAGCTGTGTTGCATGCTTTGTAAGGAACTGTCTGATTTTCCTGGTGTTGTGCAATGCAAACCTGCATGGCCGAGCTGTCTTTGAGATGTGGTCTTTGAAGGACAGCTGGTCATCAAAGATAACTCCAAGATTTCTGACTGACCCTGAAGGGCTAATCAAAGATGAACCTAGCTGGATGGTAAAATCATGTTGTATGGTTGGATTAGCAGGGAAAACAAGCAGCTCAGTCTTTGCTAAATTGAGCTGCAGGTGATGTTTTTTCATCCATGCCAAGATGTCCGCCAGACAGCTTGAGATTAGTGCAGCTACTGTGGGATCATCTGGTTGAAATGAGAGGTAGAGCTGTGTGTCATCAGCATAGCAATGATATGAGAGGCTATGTGCCTGAATGATGGGTCCCAGTGATGTAGTGTAAATGGAGAAAGGGAGAGGTCCAAGCACTGAGCCCTGAGGAACCCCCGTGGTCAGTTGATGTGTTTTGGATACCTCTCCTCTCCAGGCAAACTCAAAAGACCTACCTGTGAGATAGGACTCAAACCAGTGGAGAGGAGTCCCTGTGATGCCCAGTGATGAGAGGGTGGACAGAAGAATCTGATGATTCACAGTGTCAAAGGCAGCAGACAGATCAAGGAGGATGAGGACTAATGATTTGGATGCAGCTTTTGCCATCCGCAGGGCTTCAGTAACTGACAATAATGGTGTCTCAGTTGAGTGGCCCTTTTTTAAAACCTGACTGGTTTATGTCCAGTTGATTAGATTGTGAGAGGAAAGATGAGACCTGGTTGAAAACAACTCTTTCAAGTGTTTTCGCTATGAATAGTAGGAGAGAAACAGGTCTGTAGTTCTCTACAAGTGATGTGTCTAATGTGGGTTTTTTTAAGCAGTGGGGTAACCCGAGCCTGCTTGAATGTGGAAGGGAAGATGCACAGAGATGTGTTGATGATGTGTGTGAGTGCTGGTAAGAGTGTAGGGGAGACGGCTTGTAGGAGATGTGAGGGGATGGGATCTAGAGGGCAGGTCGTGGGATGGCTGGAGAGGAGAAGTTTAGATACTTCAGCCTCAGTGAGTGAAGAGAAGGAGGAGAGATGGCTGATTTAAAATTGTGTGTGTGGAGGTGGGAACTGACTGCTGATGATTGTGGTTGTATCTGTG
Source organism: Pseudorasbora parva (assembly GCF_024679245.1). Classification (NCBI taxonomy): domain Eukaryota; kingdom Metazoa; phylum Chordata; class Actinopteri; order Cypriniformes; family Gobionidae; genus Pseudorasbora; species Pseudorasbora parva. Next base: position 16,082,830 of record NC_090188.1, read on the forward strand.
AAAAAATGGGCAAGATCATCTGCAGATAGAGATGTGGTGGAGGGGGAAAGAGGAGAGAGTTGAAAGTTCTGAAAAGTGTGCGTGTGTCTGAGGTGCTGTTGATTTTGTTGTGGAAATATGACGTTTTAGCTGTATGGACATCATGTGAGAAGGAAATGAGCAGAGATTGATACTTACTCAGGTCAGATTGGTCGTTTGATTTGCGCCATTTTCTCTGCTGCCCTAAGTTTGGTCCGGTGTTCACAAAGAACATCAGATAACCAAGGGTTAGAGGGAGTAGAGCATGCTGGCCTAGAAGATAGAGGGCAGATACTATCTAGACAAGAAGTTTAAAGTAGAACATAAAGTGTCTGTTGCAGTGTTGACATCCATAGAGGAGAATTGTGTGGGTGACGGAAGAGAGGATGACCCAACAGAGGGAGAAAGAGAACACAGGTTTCGTCTGAAATTAACTGTTACAATATGCACTTACAATATGCAATTCATTTTATCAAAATATTTAATGGGTCTACCTGCTTTACCATACTTTTTTTCTCATTTGTCACTATTTGTATGCAGTTCAGCATTGTTGTTTGGGATGTCACAGTAATATCTCTCCAGGTGGAGGGAAATGTCATAAGCAGTGAAGCCTGCGGTGCTGCTGAAGGCTGGTGTAAATCACAGACTCTTTGTAATGCATCTGCATTCTTGGGCTTGAACGACAGAGGGAAAGAGACAGGCAGAATCAGAGAGAAACGGCAGAAATATGAGCAGAAAGGTCCTGAGGAGACATGAGATTATTATTAAGTCTTCTGTCCAGAGCATGTCAACACTTTCAAGCATAAATTTGCAAAATGTTATGAAGTGCCATATTATTTATTAAATATCTTAGTATTCATGATGAAGAGGCAATAATAAATTCTGCTGATATCCAATTTTGTTTTCGTTTCAGCAGGAATCCTAAGAGAAAGATTTTATCTTCTCTAAAAAGTTTTATCTCTATGGTGTAATTTAAGGATCATTGAGGTATTAAAGTTGCATTTGTTGGCATTGTGTGAAATTCTATCCAAATAAAACATGCTCTTGACAAAGGTGCCACAATAAAACTGCTATCGAAATGACCTCAAGCTAAGCCACTGAATCAATATTGAAGCAAAGGCAAGTCAGTAAAGAAATCAATAGTTCTCTATGGGGAGAAATACGTTCCTTTTAGATCCACCAGTGCATGGATGAAAGTAGACTTCAACATGTGACTAATACAGAGCTGAAACCATGCTAATAAACATGATGTGTTGAAAAAGTCACAAGTGTTATCCTGAGGGAAAATGGTTACACGCAGTGAAATTGCTGAAGTCTTTTGTAGTAATTAGCTACAGTATGTGGTTTTAGTGATTTCATTGTGCCAGATAAATAATTGTTCTCAAATTAATTAAAGCACTTAATCTGATTTATAGAATTTAAAATATACTGCCTCATTAAATAGTTTTAATGTAGTATGCCGTTTTTGGTAACATGTAGGTACTTTTAAGAAAAAAAGGTTGCAAAAAGCTATTCATGGACATCATCTATTTAAAAAAAATACAAAATGAGTAAATTATATATACATGTGCAACTCCTCACATATTGACCATTGTCAGGACCCCTCAGCGTCAATTCTTAACACACTGGGTAACTTTACCGCTTTAGCGTAATTTTTCAATGTGCAGGGTACTCCACTGATTTCAGTTGTTTGCCCAATGCTTCAGATAAAGATGCATTTAAATCTTTGCATTTTGTAAAATTAGACGTAATTTTATAAATATTTATACGCTACTTTTATAGTATTGCTCAATTATTATTACATGCTGTAAAATCTTGCATAATGCATATCATTCATGTAAGCTAGCTAAATAAGCTAATACATCCTTGTTAACAAATGGGACTTAAAGTCTGTTACCTGACATTTACATACATTTTTCTAGGTTATAGCTAAAGAACATTTATTTGTATTTATCAATTTAACACATTTTCATGGTTCAGTACTGTTTTTTGTTATTTCTTTTAATAAAGTTCAGCACTGTTTTACGTGTGTCATGTTTTAAAAAAATTATTATTATTATTTTAATCTAGTATCTTTTTAAAAACTATCGGTCGATTAATCGGTTATCGGCAAGTGTGGTCCAACCTAGCTATCGGTATCTGTAAGATCCGCTATCCGCTATAATGTTTTATTTGCTGATTAAATCTCTTTTATCACATGCACGGCACACACTCTCATATTCATATAATATAATAACCATGAATTGAAACTGATTGATAGCCATGGTTTATTAGAGTAACATTTTCTTCTCGGCTTGAGGACGTCACCGCTTTGTGCGCCCTCGTCATTCTTTAGCTCCGCCCACACGATACTCGGTACAGCCTATATTTCTTTTATAATTATAATAAAACTATAGACTTTTCTGAGATATGAAGCATTCAATACTACTCTATAGGTACTCAAGATTGACGTGAGATTTACTGAAACTGAGTTTTTTACTTTAAATTGAGAATCGCACTCCAACATATCATAATGTCAAAATCAAAACCCAATATATAATTTAATAATGGCAATAACATTCCCATACCCAACTCGTCTGTGTATAATGGCAATGGTTTCTCATTGAAATCAATGGAGTAAAGCCAGACGTTGGGTCTGGGAAGACACCATTGGCAGGACTCCGTCCGTGGGGCGGAATGAACATTTGTCTTTGAAATTCCCTCTGTATGCAATAGGATATTGCTACAACCAACCAGAGCACTATCAGTGGTGAGACAACAATCACAAGCAGGGTTTGGCTGAGTCCCAATGCGTTTTCCCACCAGCGAAGCTAGTTGATTACAATCTAGCTACTAGATTACATTTTTGACGTATCCGGTCGGCAAAACTCCGAACACATCTTCCTTTTTTTTAAGAATGACTGCAGAGCCATTCTTTGTTAGCAGGGGAGTAGCAGGGAATTCACGCAGAACCGTCGCAAATCTGAGATCATTATGTTAAGCCCACCCACTGATTTAATGTGATTGGCCTAACTAGAGGCAACAAAAAAAAAATTTTTTTTTTAAGCTCACAAGCCAACAGAGAGTTACATTTGCAGCTACTAGGGTGCGTCTAGATTTCTAGGCTAAATGGAGTACCCTACACATAAAAAATTACAATGTGTTATGTGCTGGTATCACTCTGGTCATGTCACTGATCCAAACTTCCCAGACAGATAACTGCCCTGCTGAGTTCACACTAATACTATAAAAATGTCATATTATTACTTCAGTTGTATCACACACTTCGATTTGTTCCTTCATTTGTTTTTACAGAATGAAATAAATGAGTTAAACTCCCTGTCTACAGTCATAAATCTGAAATTAAAGTGTAGATGAGCCCCCTTCAGAGCTCTTCACTCGTCGTCTTATTCCACCATACGCTCCTACTGTTTCATTTCCCATCATTTATTCATTCATTTTATTTTTGGGAGTAAGGCACTTGGAGAAGTGTCATCAATACAGAGATTTTATCTCTTTCTTGAAACATGACAGGATGTCAGGAGCTTTATGAATGTTGCAGTATCTAAACGCCTAGACGTTGATGAAATGGCAGTATGGCTCAGTCATTGATCCACCGACGCTGTAACTTGCTTTAGATTAATGACACTATAGGCAAGGGAGGACCCCATCTGCATGCCATTTCCATCTTGATGGGACTGCGGCATGACGCTGCATTACTACCTGCACGTGAGCTTCTAGGCAACATCTTCTACTCCGTTTCCGAGGATGACGGCAGCAATGCATCAAATGCGCTGGAAACATGACTGAAAAGGAAAAAACATGTTTTTTCAAGTGCTCTATTCAAAAGCTTTTACTGGGGTAATCTTTGGTAAAGTTAATTAAAAGTTTACAGATACTCATGATGAGAAACTAATGGAATGAAAGAATAAACCATAGGATTATGCTTTTCTTTTGAACGGAATTACATGGATAAGAACCTTAATCCATAAGAGCATTATACCACCTCAACAAAATTTAGCAGAGCCGATAATTAATTCATCATTGTTAAAGATTAGTTTTGACTGAACAATACTATTGTAAAAATGATGTAGGTGTTTGCATCAAGAATAACAAGTAAATAAGATATTGTTTAAAAAAAAGAGAAAGAACTTGATTTTTACTGTAGAAGGGATGTTGGTAGGAAAGACATGAGAACCCACTGTGGCTCATAACACCTATGCGTTTTTTGCTTGTATGAATTGTATTTATTCTTCTGGTGGCTGCCCATGCCACTTTGCAGAAGATATTTCCAACATGTATTCCACAGTCCGAACCACAAGGCTCACATTGGCGTTGTTATCAAGGCTCAGCTTTTTAAAGACACACCTTTCACAGCCCCCAACGGGCCTCTGTTCCCCCACTGCAAAATGCTTAAGGCTGAGGAGATTGAATGGAAGAGGGCAGGATCTGCTTAGACCCGAGACACAATAGATCTCAGAAACCATGAGTTCAGTTGTTACGACTTGAAGAGGAATTTGAACATTGAAAAGGTCAACCGAATAATATGCAATAGGATTTTTCACCTGTGTCCCTTTGAAAAGATTGAAAAGCACTTCTATTATACACCTATATCCTATTTTGAGTCCTTTCAATCTTATTACTTTTTTCAAAGATCTGAAATAGTGTTGTGGCAGCTACTTGTAAAATATGACACTGAAGACAGAAATGAAAGAATAAAATAGAAGAAACATAATATAGGAGTCTATAACTGAAATCATGCATATTTTTAGATTTCTTAAACAAGAGTAGTAGAGTAGAGTAGAGCGGGCCGATGAGAGTTTGCAGAAAATTTCAGATTTAATTTTGAATCGATGTTGAAACCATTTTCTTTTTCAGGATTCTTTGATGAATTTGATGCATACATTATCGCCTGCCAATTGCGTCATATCTGCGTTACCCTTGGTTTCCCATTTTATTTGCACGTTTCTATAAACACTTTACTCTTAGCAGTGTGAACAAGTGTCACAGCAGCCGCTGAGCGAACGCATAGAGTAACGACATAACATCATTTTAAAAACACTGACTCAATGTGATTGGCCTAACTAGAGTTTTTTTTTTTTTTAAGCTCACAAGCCAACATTTGCAGCCGCTAGGGTTCGTCTAGATTTCTAGACTAAATGGAGTACCCTCTGGTTATCTCACTGATCTAAACTTGAATTGAATTGATCGATTCACTGATTCATAACCGTTTGAATCTTTATTTGAGGAATGAACACAAACAAGGAAGAGGTTCCAAAAAAAACGAGCAGATGGAGGCGTATCATGTATTGCACTGAGAGCGTCTAAAAGCTGTAACATCCTCAAGTGTGGAAAAGAAAATGTTACCCTAATAAACCATGGCTATCAATCAGATTCAACCATACATATATGATCCAGAATCTGACCCAGAGGCTGAAATTGAACAAGAGAAGTAGCAACCGCAGGACGTCTCTATGAGGTATTGCTGCTGTATTTAGTGGCTTGTCAACATTTCTGTGTGTTTACGTGTTTAACATTTCTGGTGGTTTATGAGGACATTATTTGGTTTATGGACTATTGTATGCGACTTAACAGTAGCATTAGCAAGCGAAACGGTTTTGCACGTCAAACTAGTGCATATATAGAAAAACAATGGCAGTATCTGGAAGTCCAAGCGCATTTGAATGAAGAAGGGTGCTGTTTATAAACAGCCCCTAATGTTTGGAGTGTTTTTACAATAAACAAACAGACACTTTTAGTGATCAGCTAAACAAATGTATTTAAACACACACCATACATCACATGCTCCATTGATAAATTAACTATACACAATCGTGTTGTTTACTGATGTTTACTCTACTTATGTTAAGTAGTTTTACTCACCGCCTGCTTCCAAAGCATGACCGGGAACTTTTATTGCTGGAATCGTTCCATCAAAAACACACTTTGGTGACATTTTTGATTTGGATAAGTCCTGTTACTGCAGTGAGTGCAGTGTTTATGGGTGTGCATTTGCTCTCTCGCTCTGGTCGCGCGCACACCCTTCCGGGAGAAGAGCCCGTACGGGCAGTAAAAAGAAATTCTGCCCTGTTGACATCAAGCAGACCCATACTCGGAAAAAACTTTCCAAAACTTGTGATAAACCGGAAGGAGTATTTTTGATACAGAAATACATTGTAACTTTGTCCATGTTTAGGACGGGAATCCAAGTCTTTAACAGGGTAAAAAGCTCAGTATGCATGAAAGCATTTTCTGTTTCATGCAAGAGCTCACTCTCGCTCAGGTAAATCATTAACACCATCACCACTTATTCATGTGTTTCATTGAACTAAATATATTACAGTTATTAAACGAATCGGTTAAAACGAATACGCAGGTTACTTTTCTGAACAAGAGCGCTGCCAAGTCCATGTTTCTCTTACTGTCCACGTGAATTGTGGCACAGTTCGGCACACACAAAATACAGGCAGTTCAGGGAACGTGCATCTCTTAAAGGGCCCACACTATATTCCTACTCGTTACCGCCTCCTTCAGGTATGGTATGGTACTGGTGCGCTCCCAGGTCTGCATGACAGCTTTCACAGCTTTTTAAGCTTAGACTTAAGTTTTCTAACTTAGACTTAGAAAACATCTGTGACCTTTGATACATGTCTAGTCTTCGTGCTCTGAGTATGGTTTCATTAAAAATAAACATACATTTGCATAAAGCATGCATATTTGTCTATACCCATGTTGATTAGAGTATTACAAACTTGAAACATTAATTTAAGGTACATTTAGAACTGATAAAATGTGACCCCGTCTGTGAAACCCCGGCTAAAGTCGCAAAATTTAATTGAGATTTTGATTGTCAAAGTGCCATAGCCATAAAAATGATGAAAATAGGTAAATGATAACATGCTGTAAATGATAAATTATACCAAGGGGTTTGAGATACAATACTGAATTTTTAATTCATAACATTATAAATACTGAAATTAGGGATTTTATTGACACTACACTTTATACTTTTGCACACAAAAAAAATATCGGATGCGGGCTCCCTAAACGTCGATTTGAATCATATCAGGGGGTTTTCATCACAACAACACCAGCTGATTCGTATGATAGATCGGTTCAGGAACTTCTTTGTTTTTTACCATTAGGAAGAGAAAGACATTAATATCAATCGGCACGAGCGGCAATCAAGGTCATCGCGACTTAAGCCGGGTTCAGATGTCTGGCGAGATATTTTCGTTTCATCGCCAGTATTTTAATATTTTCTTCTTTGTTTTGTAGCTTAACATTGTGCCAATAAATAACCATTTTAATTTAAAGTCATATGCCTGCTATGTGTCTATTTAAAACATGTTGTGGATGGTGGTGCGTCAGATTAATGCAGTTTTTGCATTAAATAAATGATGACAGAATTTTCATTTTTGGGTGAACTATCCCTCTCTTTATTTTTATGCCAGTACTGTACTTAATGTAGCCCAGTAAAAAAAAATAAGTTAGAGATTTTCTACTGAAATGTAATATATTAATTGTTTTATATATTAATGACTTTTTCCATGGATATTTAATTTTATTAATAAAGTTATACAAATAATTTCAATTAACTGACTTGTTAATTGTATCAAACTCTTGTACCCCCAATTTGTTTGAATGTTTTTGTGCTTTTTGGACATATGCATCATAATAAATACGCCTGTTTTACACAACTTTAAGAATTTTCCCATAAATGTATCCTATATCACTGAAACTGGGAGAATCTCAGCTTTAATGTGGTATATGGCTCATATTCAGGATAATTATGCATCAAATGTGTTGCAGTTTTAAAAAATAAGCTTGTGTTTACATTGGAATTTCTCAAAAACATGATTTTCTGAGCCTGAAATTCAGCAAATCTTTAACATAGCCATACTCTGTTAATATTAGAGTATCAAGGTTATATTTCAACATAATGTTCTTTACATTATGTAGGATGATTTTATGTAGAAAACAGTGAATCACAAAAAAATGACTTTAGGAGGGATTTCACAGACAGGGTCACAAATGTGAGATTAAATGGTGATTAATCGCAAGATAACTCATGGCAATATGTGATTAATCGTGATTAAACATTTTAATCGATTGACAACCCTATATTGTAACAAATGATATACAAATAAATGTGTACTTCTAGTCAGGTTTATTTACCAATAGTGCAAAATAACATGGAAAATAAAATAATACTTAATAATACTTAACTTTTTTTCTATATATAATATTCTTCTCACGCAGTATGAATGGGAATTTATCATTTTTTTATTTTCATATTTGGGGGTCCTTGGCATTGAGTTTGAACACCTGAATAGAGTGCAGTCATATTTATTTTTGTAGACCTTTAATTAGAATGTACCAGTAAATCATTAATCTTTCAGTCCAAGCACTTGCATGGGCACTTATGTCTGTTGAACAAAGCTGGATCAGTTGCCACAGTAGTTGCTTCTGAAAGGTTCTGTTAAAAATCAACCATGACTAAGATGATTATAGAAGACTACAGAGTCCATGAAGCACAAATAGGCTCACAGCACAATGAAATCAATAAATAAAAGTGAGAAGAAAGCTGTGAATGTTTCAGTAATCAGGGGTGCTAGCCACTGCTAATGAAATGTGTTGAAGCCCGTGTGCAGCATTGTAAATGAAAGACAGATATTCATGGCAACTATTTGCACATTTGCATGTAAATAGCAGCGGGTGTTTGGCCTGCGCCTACCATTGGCCTGTGGTTAGCAGCTCTTTGCATTTTCCCATCTGCTCTGTGTCAATACACTTGATGCACCCACGTGTACACACACAAATCAATACACTCTCTTCTCTGCTGCTTTCAAGCATACTAAGCTATGATTACATTCAAACATACTATTGCTTGAAGGGCTGTTCAATGATTCATGCATATGCTACAAATGGTTAAACAGATAAATTGCCTCTGAAAACAAGACAAACATGCATGCACAATGATTTGCCACATGCAATTTGTAAGGAATGTGCTGGCGAATAATATGCTGACACACTCAGCAGGTTCCTGAATGTCAGGCACTGCAGGAGTCTGACAGTCTCAGACAATGAGACTTCCTTCTGTGTGATACTCAAGCTAACACATATATCTCCCCTCATATCCAATCCAAATAAAGCAGCCAACGTCTTATTCCCACTACATCATCTGCTTGAATAGGAAACAGGATATAACCCTCTCAGCAAAGTGGAAATTAGTCTCATCTCTATCTCCCACCCTCCATGTGGATCTATCTTTATAAATTAGACATTATTATCATTCTGACTGTTATGTTTTCCTTTCCTCCGTTCTTTCCACACACACATGCACAAACAATCTGTTACACAGATTCTGGTTTCAGCCTTGGCATGTAACATCCACCAGTTTATCTTTAAATAAAGTTTACAAGGTTCTGGGGGATTGCTTTTGAAGAAGAACTAGTCACAACTATGCATTTGTTTTCCAGGTTAGTGTTATCAAAGCTTTGAGTTTGGTTTGAAGTGCTTAGTGGTAGGATGCATCAGCAAATAATCTGTATTGGACAAAAAAAACACTGTTTTTGTTTTGTTTTTGTTTTTGTTGTTTTGTTTGTTGTTGTGTGTGTGTTTTTTTTTTGGGGGGGGGGGTATTATGTACTGAAATGTGTCAATCACATCATACAGCTCAGATAGTCATGCGTCATATATTATTTCTCACAGAGTAGAACACAACACACATAATTGTTTTGGGCTTTGATTACTCTTGGGCAAGTCTTTTGTAAGTTAAAGGGTTAGTTTACCCAAAAATGAAAACAATTTCATTAATCACCCTCCAAGGCAGTGCTTGCAGGTTGAGCATCTGGAGAGGTGGGAACCTTGGGCACCTTTTCAAACCGGGGTTCCAGGTTAACACTGAAGAATGGCCACTGGCAATTCCTACAAGTCTCATCCCCCCTTGATAGGAGCCAGGCTATCAAGAGCGTCACTACCATCAAAAGGAACTTACAACTCAAAAGAACTGCGAGGACTCAAAGGGAGCACTTGGCAGGGTAGATAACACCACTGTGAGGTCACAAGCGGGTATAAGACCTGAGGGTCAAGTCATGCTGTCCCACCGTTCTAGAATGGTCCAGGAATGGTTTTTATCCATCGCTTCTACTAGGTAACATGAATTTAGGGCTGTGGAAGCTGAACACCATCTTGGCTGGAGGGTGACCTCGACCGCACCCCTCGCCAGTAGGCTGTCGACCTTCGCACACAAAACAGGGGAGATGCCACCTATGGTATAGCCCGTTAAAAATGTGAGGAGACAGTGCGAACTAAATGGCAAGCCAAACTCGTGGGCGAACCAGCTGAATAATTGGGAAGCTCTATTCAGGCTCTCAAGGCTGAAGAGCGGTTGTGCGAGCCACAGTTGTACCCATGATGGGGCAGTGAATTGGAATGACCGGCCCAGACATGGGGAGGCATGGGAGCATCCGAGGTGTGGGTGGGGTCGAATTTCGTGCCCTGACAGATGAGACCAGGGAAGGAATAGCGTTCCACAGGGGTCTCGTCTCACAGGAGCTGGCGAAAGAGGAGGACTGAGCGTGGCGAGGCATGCATGTCGCTCACTGCCAGCCACAAACGGAATGACCAGCCCAGACATGGGGAGGCATGGGAGCGTCCCGAAGGTGTGGGTGGGTCGAATTCTGTACTCTGACAGAGGAGACCAGGGAAGGACTAGCTCGTTTGACAGGTGCCCTCTGGGGCTCAGAGGTAGGGATACCAGTTCTAATTTTAGACACCACCAACCATAACATCGGCTGAAAATTAGAATTCTCCCCTGGCCTGGGGGAAGGAGTGGTCCTGCTACCATCCCCTGAAGAACTGACTACTAACTCTGAGTTGTCCATCAGGTAAAATGTGTAATTTTTACAGTTGATAATCAGGTGGCACCATTAACGCTTTAGATAGGCCTGTGCCAAATAAAATAATAAAAAATAAAAAGTTTAGTTTCTGGCTTTAGTATAGAGTATAATAACTGCATATAAATGAGGGAGGAAAAAATCTAATTTGTGCATCTGATGCTACACAAAAACTAGCAATGCATCAAAGCCAGTGTCGTCACTAATCTTTGACATGCCCAAGACTCTGATAAAAGGGCAAAAAATATCCAGTCCACATCACTTTTTTTATTGAAAATAAGTTATTTTGTGTGTATGTTTTTTTTCTAAAATGCAATCTTGTGCATCGTGTCCCATATTGGTTTGATACAGGACGTGTAATTTTGCTTGTAAATACGAGACGATTCCGTATTTCAAGGGACGGGTAGCAACCGTTTCATTTGTTTCATCCTGGCCATCGGAATCGATCCATATAGCAGCTCAAAGGAGTTTGCTAAATTATTGGTGGCGACAAATTTGCCATCTAAAAATATTGATTGGGACTATTACCTAGTGTCCCCCCTTAATCTACGCCCATGCTCCAGCCACATGATACACCTCCAGCCATGAGATTGACAGAAACTGTGTGAGACCCCCCTGCATTTCACTTGCCATCTCTTAGACAGAATGTAGCCTTATGCTTTCAACAGTAATATGGATTGATTCAAATCCAAACACGAGAAACAATCAAAAGCATCAGAATAGCATCGCTTTACGGCCTTTACAGGGTTTTTTTTTTTCTCAATACATGTACATTTAATCATTTAGGAGACGCTTTTATCCAAAGCGACTTATAAATAAGGAGATCAAAAGAAGCAATAAGACCAACAAGGGGCAACAGTATGCAAGTGCTGCAACAAGGTTTTTTTTTTTTTTTTAAATAGAATAGTTAAGTGCTAGTATTAATTGGTGCTGGTGAAGGTAAAGACGTCAACTCTCATGATTTCATGCTCATTCACGACGTCATCAAGTACGTATGCCTTTCTTATTGTTGTGAATAAGCTACCTCTGGCAGTAAAACTTCCATTCTATGCCTTTATATGTGAAGTTTAAGCAGAAGTCTTTTCTTCCACTTTAATACAAGTTATGGCACAATAAACATTCATAATCATCAAAATGTTGAAAGGTACAATACAACCGAGTGTATCGTGTTACATCACTCAATCAGTGTTTCAACCACAAAAAGGCATAAATAAAACAGCTTGTAAACAATAGGTCACTTAACATAGCATTTACCTCAGGGAAGTTATCCAGTGTTCACAGTTTGTTATTTACTGTTAATAAATGATGTGTTTATGTTTGAATACATTTGTCAAAAAGAGAAGAAATATAAAGAAGAATTATAGAAAAAGCAGTAAACAGTAAAACTTTTTCACAGCAATATTATAATTTTAAGAAGTAAACAATTCTTATGGCTTTACAAGTAAAATTTCAGCACATTATTAAAACTTTTGGTAAACACATTTAGTTCAATGTGGGGTTGAAATAAAGGGGGAAGTAATAAAAGCACACACTTCAGCACACTCACTTTGAGCTGCTGAGAGACAGTGAAAGAGAGCAAAAGAACATGTGACAGGGAAGTAGACAGGGTAATAGAGATATGGACACTCTCACGGTCTGAGCTTTGATTCATTCTCACAGAAGGAGCTTTAAGCTTTTATTCATGCTACAATTCCTGCCACACTCTTAACAAAAGTTGCTGCACTCAGCCAGCTTTAATCTGTCCTAAAAATGAAACAAGTACAGTTGTTTGAGCAATTATTGGTGACATTTACAAAGATTTGAGTTGGTGGTCTTTGATTACACTGTATACCCAAACAGTGAAGTTATATTAAATGTTTATTTCACTCAAATATTAATGAAAGTACATTGTATCTTATATATTTAGAAGATTATGTATGCAGCATATTGCGTACATGCAAATGTATAGTGATAGTATCGTTTTTCTAAAATTATATTAGCACAGGTAAGTGCATTAATATGATGTTTATGAAATGAATATGTAGTTAGCTTAATCAACCTTTCAATTAAATTGCATGTTTGTGTAGTACAAAAATCTAAATTTTAAGGTCTACTAAATCTTGGAGTTTCAAACTTAAAGTAAAATAAATATAGTGATTACTAAAGTAACCAAACATTTAACAACAAAGAGCTGATTCAATATTTGGTTGGAATGATCATATGAGAAAGTATTCAGTATTATACAAAAAGTATAAATTCTTTTGTCTATACTGTATATCATACCTAGCAAATATTTTAGTTTAGAGGCCATAGCAATATTGTTTGTGGCAGTTCTGTAAAGTTATAATGAGGCTTTACAGTGATTGAGGTGATGCGTGGAAAACTATATCAGTATACACTGTTTATACAATTCCTCTTCCAGGACTTTGTTAGCCAGCAGAAGTGGTAAATGCTTTTGACTTGCACCGCTTATTTTTCGATATACATCTGAGAAGTGCAAAATTAGAATTGATCAGAACAATAAAAGGGAAGCAATTACAGAACTGTCTTGAGTCATTTGAATATAAATTAAATACAAAATCAATGAGTAGTAATTGCAATATACTTTTTCTGGCTGAGTCATACAGTACATGCAATGTTGCAGACTGCTATTAGTAAGTTTTACAAGCTTCTAAAACTATGCAGTTTAACGCTGCCTGCTTTAATGCTTTTTCACATACAACAAATTGAATTTTTCATATGGACTGTCCATATGATGATAATATATTCCTTTATATGAATGTGTTAATAATTGTAACACATCCACTACAAACTCATTTCGATCTTAAAACAGAGAATTTAATCTGTCAGTAAGGCCACAATCAAAGACATGGATGTAACTCCCACAAAAACAAGAATCAAGAAGAGCCTTTTCTATATCTATAATAATTTATTTTTCACCAAGATTGCAGGAATTTGTTGCAAGAAGGAAAAAAATGTAAGTGAAAAATTACGATAAAACAGTTCTAGAGATGTTTGAGATATCTGCAGGATGATACTACTGAATTTGTCCCTTTAAAGAGCTTTATAAACTTTGCAAGAGCTAACTTTCCCATGCTCTTATTGTCACAATTTTCTCAGCTGTCTGTGCACAGCTGTGCTCGGGTGAAGACCAATGGGTTGGCTGAGGAGATAAGAAACAACTGTGCAATCTCTAACTCCTCCAGCAATGGTCTTTAAATTGTTCTTAAACGGAATCGGGTTATTTTGCTTTTTCCACTTGTTCAGCCAACCCAGACCAATCCTCCAGTTTAATTTTTGGAGTCTATATTGACGTTTTCTTGTAGATGGCATGAGCTAATTTCATGCTTCAATTGTTTCTTCTTCATAAGATCTGCCTTGAAGCAGTAATAACAAGGAATATATCAGAAACACATTACTTTATGTTTAAAAAGTACCAAGTAGCCATAGATTGTTTAAGGTCAGGAACTGTTACCAATAAATACAAAAATTATAATAATTAAATCGAAATCAGACCACAAGTCTAAAAAATGTCAAGTTTTGATATCAAGTCCAATTTTAATATCAGTACACAGAAATAAGTTTTCAAAGAAATGAAGAAAAATGTGTGTGTGAAGGGGGGAGGGGGAGGGTGGCATCTTAAGCTATGATTATCAGTTTTTATAATTACCTAATTCCCTGTTTGTTGTGAGACATGAAACAGATTGTGTCTGTGCCCACCAGACATTTGCTTCATTCCACCTGACTCATATACTGTAGTTAACAAAACAAGATCAGTACAATTTCAGACACAGAACAGTTCAATTCATGTGTGCCATTTCCAAGGAAACTACTGAAGTAAGTGGGTGGACAGAATCTACTTCTTAAAGGTGCACTATGTAGTATTTTTTCAAGTAAAATAACCAAAAACCACCAGGCCAGTGTTATACATTTTGTTTAGTTGAGTTCTTACAATATCCCAAATGTTTCCAACTATTTGTAAATTGTGAGACAATTGCTATTTTAACCAAGGAACCTGGACATCTGAGGGAGTCGCCTGTCAATTGCTTCATATCTGCGTTACCCTCAGTTTCTGGTTTTATTCTGCAGAAATGCTTTACTCTTAGCAGTGCGCAACAAGTATCACAGCAGCCACTGAGTAAACACAGAATAACATCATAATGTAATTTTCAACACACTCGGATGTATCTAATATGATAAACAGAGCTGCGTTACCTCATACTCATGACCAGCAAAGCGAAAAGGGTGCCGGCAACTGTGTCCCTTCATAATAAAAGTCCCGCTGCTCGCAAGCCATGTGTTGCGTAACAATTGCTCCAGCGGCCTTGCTCAGCTTCTTTAACATTCGGTCTTGCTCTGCTTCATACTACAGTAATGTTAATAATCACATCCATGAACATTATTTCTGCCTGAGTCCTATCCCGTTTCTTTTCCACTGGCTGTGAGGTGAAAACCACATGTCCCAAGATTCTGCACTCAAACTACACCTTTGATTTGAGTAGGCACCCTCTGGCAGAGGGAAAAGTTATAGTTTAGCTTTAATCTAAATATCTTCTTAGATTATGAACCGTGTGCTTTTTGACATTGGTTTAAGGCTACTGCTCTTTGACCAGGTGAATGAATTTATGATAAGGTATCTATTGAAGCCAATAGAAAAGGGACTCACATGACACAAAAATACAATGTAATTAATAATAACATTCAAGCTAAACCTTGGATTCAGTGCCCAGGCAAATCAGTACAAGTGAAAACTGTTCTCTCAAAAATCGTCCACCTACAACAAACGCTTGTTGAGTTCCCACAACATGGCACATGTACCATATCCATCCAAAGTGGTTGTTAATTAATGGAGAGCAACTCCTGTGGAACAAGGACATTAAAACTAAAGCTAATATTGGGCTATCTATAATTAGCAGTGATAAGTCAGTGCGAGGCAAAGTCATTTGTCTTATTATACATCACAGAACCCCATTAGCAAAGCCTCATCAAACAATGGCTGTGCTGGTGTCACCTGTTCTGTGAGAGACAAGCTCTTGTCAGAGTTTGGAAGCCTGTAAATAATAATAATAATGATAATAATAATAATAACTTATAATAAAAAGCTTAAAAATATATACTTTCTAAGTTGAGAGTTGTGTGAGGCTACACAACAGATTTTACTAACCCAGACTGATTTAGAAACACAAACAGATCTCTTAATTATGGAATTTAGGGTGTGTACCACCAAAAAATAACATTATAAATGGTGTGCCAATGGAAATTGTTTCAGCTACTCCCATAACACGATTTATCAAGCATGAAAGTCATTTCAGAAACAGTAGCTGTCTGCAAATGAAAACAACCGAAAGACAAGAATTAATCTGATTTGTGTTGTACACTATGGCTGTTGTCAAAGAGAATACAAAGATGTAACATTGCTGCTGGACTGCTGACATGTAATAATAATGAGAAAATATTTCTCATGAGCTTATGGTAAGATGTTGTTCTATTTAATTGATATATATTTTGTCCAAAGAAAAGAGAGTATTTATTTGGTACATTTGGTATTACGAATAATGTACATGC
The DNA here is from genome assembly GCF_024679245.1 of Pseudorasbora parva. Lineage (NCBI taxonomy): Eukaryota > Metazoa > Chordata > Actinopteri > Cypriniformes > Gobionidae > Pseudorasbora > Pseudorasbora parva. The sequence continues at coordinate 16,099,272 of NC_090188.1, forward strand.
CAGAAGCCCAAACATTATTTGGACAAGCAAATTATTACCCTTTATTTTTTTGGAATGTTAATAAATCAATGACCAAAACGAGATATTGCATGTTGACATAGTACGTGACGGCTTACCCGGAAGCTACAAAGGGACGCCGGCACAAGGCACGTGCAGCTCTTTCGCGATGAAGCTGGCACTCTGGCTAAACGAGGTGTGGCGACGAGACGCAGTGTCTCGTTCCCTGTCAGGGAACAAGGGTTATAGTTATAACCCGAGACGTTCCCTTTATCGAGGGAACTCCCACTGCATCGTCGCCGGACGACAATCTGGGGAACGAAACGAGGTGTGGCGACGAGACACAGTGTCTTGTTCCCTCTCAGGGAACAAGGGTTATAGTTATAACCCGAGATGTTCCCTTTATCGAGGGAACTCACACTGCATCGTCGACGGATGACAATCTGGGGAACGAATACCCACTATGCCAAACTGAGTCACCAACACCCAGGTGTGAGCCAGAGTCTGGGCACACTCAGGGTGTGAGCACCCTAGCACCAGGCGTCTCAGGGAGATGCAGACTATAGAATCTTATGAAGGTGTGTGGGGTAGCCCACTCCGGCGCCTCACAGATCTCCTCTAGTGAGGCCCCAGAAAGAAGGCCCCTGGTAGAATGTGCCCTCACAGCCATGGGTGAAGGCAGCCATGGGAATCGTGCACCCTATAAAGCCATGGCTATATCCTGGACAATCCAACTACTGATTGTCTGCTTCGCTGCAGGCAGCCCATTCTTGGGTGGGCCAAAGCACACCAACAACTGGTCTGACTTTATCCACTGAGCAGACTTCTCCAGATAAATGCTCAATGCCCTAACCCCCGTTGAATTTGGAGCAGAGCGACAGGTCGGTGGCCTTCCACAGCTCAGTGATGTCCTCCGTTGAAGGACCTTCCCCCTCGTCAGGCTCTTTGAGGAGGTCAGCCTGGTAGGCCTGCAATATGGCCATCGTGTGCAGGCACCCACCAACCTGACTTCCTGCCATATAGGCTTTGCCCACCAACGAGGACGTGTCCCGGCATGACTTTGTGGGCAAGGCCGGGGCCTTGAGGGACAAAGTGGCCTCAGGCAAGGGGTAGCTTGCGAGAGCCTCAATTTTTACAAGTTTACAAGCTGTTAAATTCATAAAATTTATTTAAAATTTAAAGTGAATTGAAACTAAATTAAATAAATAATCCTTGATGAAAACCTGCTCCAGAGCACTTTGGACCTCAGACTGGGGTAAAGGTTAATTTTCCAAAAGGATAACGACCCTAAGCACATAGCCAAGATAACAAAGAAATGGCCTCGAGACAACTCTATAAATGTCCTTGAGTGGCGTAGCCAGAGCCCAGATTTTAACCCGATTTAATATCTCTGGAAAAATCCGAAAATGGCTGTGCACTGATGCAACCCATCAAACCTGATGGAGCTTGAGACGTCCTGCAAAGAAGAATGGGAGAAACTGCCCAAATAGAGGTGTGCCAAACTTGTAGCATCATGCTCAAAAAGACTTGCAACTGGTGCCAAAGGTGCTTCAACAAAGTATTGAGCAAAGGCTGCGAATACTTGTGTGTGATTCTTTTTTATAATTTTTTTTAAATACATTTTCCAAAGATTTCAAACAAACTTCTTTCACGTTGTCATTGTGGGGTATTGTTTGTAGAACTGAGGAAAAAAAATGAATTTAATCCATTTTGAAATAAGGCTGAAACATAACAAAATGTGCAAAAGGGGAAGCGCTGTGAATACCTTTTGAATGCACTGTAACTGAACACAGTTAAAAGACTGAAAACATTGAGTGGTATGAATCCGAGTTCAAACAATCAAACCGGCTATTTGAAAAAGAGTGTGAAAAATGAAGGACATGGATTTTCCTTGATGTTTCAAAGAGCACATTGAACGCTGAGGATGAAGCTCAAACTAAAGCTTTTGATCATAATCACAGGGTGACACTTACTGTAGTGACGCACTCCTGGAAGGATCATAGTTGCTATACTTCATTTGGCTGTACAGTTTTTGACCATGAAATCCACATCCTGTGGGCAACATCTCACCTTGAGGGAATCAAAGGATTTATGGATGGAACCTTGAGGACAAACGACACCAAAGAAACAAGACACGTTCATCAAACTCCTTTAAATTTGTATTCAGACAAGTTAAAGAAGTCCTCTCTTCTGAGTGAATACCTGAGCGTTCTGTAGTTTCTTTTATACTTATTAGTATGACAATTTTGAATAAACGGAAATTTCAATAATAATTATATTTATCCTCCAGCAAGCTGGTACCAAATAGATGTCAAAAACTAAAAATAAAAGAGATATTTGCATTTACTAAACCAACTGTTATGATAGTTATGATTGAAATTTCCAACACAATCACATGAGAATGTGTATCAATAGGACGAGTGTGCAATGTCGTGGAATGTATACGCCAAACGGAGTTTTATCAACACATACCAATTTCGATATTTATCAGTTCAGCTACTGCATTTTAAATGTACTGAACTTGATATCTGTGAGTACAACAATTCTACTCATTCTTTAAAAAAAAAAAAATTATTCTCTACTCAGTCTTTTAAAAATGGTATTGGGAATACTGAGAAAGAAAACAAGATTGAAATTCTGTCTAATACCAAAAAGCTATTGATTATTTATGTCATTGCTGATAAATGGGTGATGTTAAATATAATAACGTTTTGTCTGTATTAAAAAAGAAAACAAGATTGAAATTCTGGCTGATACCAAAAAGCTGTTGATTATTTATGTTATTGATGATAAATGGCTAATGATAAATATAACAGTTTTGTCTGTATTTAAAAAAATATTCAAACACAAATAAATTATAAAATCAAATCAATAGTCAGATCAATACTGTGTCTGAATACGCTTCACAACACTATAATGTAGATTCTTGTAGAGTTCTGTAGAGTTTTGTAATGCAAAGTAATTTCCAATTCAAATGTAGTACCTACTAAGACAGCATGTGATTTTGGATGCAGTGAAAGCAAAAGTTGGAAATTTGAGGAAGTTGCAAGAAAAAGTATGTGAATCTCTTGCGTAATCTCTGAAAATGTGAATAACTAAATAAGAGAGATCATATAAAATGCATGTTATTTTTTATTTAGTACTGTTCTGAATAAGATATTTTACATAAATAAAATGTTTACATAATAGTCCACAAGACAAACAAAAAAGAGCTGAATTTATTAAAATGGCCCTGTTCAAATGTTTATGAACCATTGATTTCCTAATCCTGTGTGACGTTCCCTGTCGTTCTTGTATTTTGTGATGGTTGTTCTTGAGTCTGTTGTTTGTCCTGAGCAGTTAAACAGAGCACTGAGGACAATTGAGGGACTCTAAAACAACTATTTAAAAAGGTTTTAACATTCACTGATGCTCCAGAAGGAAACACGATGCATTTAGAGCCGGGGGGTGGAAACGTATTGATTTTGAAGGTCAAGGTAAATTGTACTTAATTTGTCTTCTGGGGAAAATGTATCTACAAGTATCTTCTGTTGCTTCTGTAGGGCAGTGCTAAATGAAATGATATATATATATATATACAGAAGATGCTGAAAAAATTAAGAATGTAAAAGACCTAGCCAATTTTTCTACAGAACACAGTTTAACAGCTCAGGACAAACAAGAGACTCAGGAACAACCACCACAAAACACAAAAACAGTCATTGATCATCCAGGGAACGACACATAGTATTGAGAATCAATGGTTCATAAACTTTTAAATGGGTAATTTTTAATAAATTCAACCTTGTTTTTGTCTTGTGGACTGTATGTAAAAAAAAAAAAAAAAAAAAAAAAAAAAATATATATATATATATATATATATATATATATATATATATATATATATATATATATATATATATATATATATATATATATATATATATATATATATATATATATATATATTGACAGGACAGTATCTATATCTTGCTCAGGACAGTACTAAATTAAATAAAAACAGCACATTTTTGTATGATCTCTTTCATTTTGTAAATTTTTACAGATTCTGCAAGCGGTTCACATACTTTTTCTCACAACTGTAAACATAAGAATGCACTCTTCTAAAAAAGGTGAAAATTGCTGTAAATATACAGTAATATTGTACTTAAATACAATATTGTCAAAAATGATAAATAACATAAAAATAACCTATAATACTGTTACTGTATCAACCAAAAACCTTGAATGTATGCTTGTGTGTGACTCTGGCTCTCTATAATGCTCACTGCATCTCTTGCTTACCACTGCTCAGAGGAAGGCCATCCATCCGGCCACACAGAAGCACGTCAGAGCAGAGCCATCAATTGACCGATGTCCTGACAGTGAAACTCATCTAAAATCCTAAATGCCTTCCCCATTCTCCTTTTCCTGAATCACAGGATCAGCCATAGGATAACAGCAAAGAGAGACATAATGCACAGCGAGTGACAGGAATACTGAGCAGGCTGAACTTGTGGAGACAGGGAGGAGGAAACATCAAAGCTTTTAAGCGAGAACTCATTCCAGCTTTTGCCTTTTATTTTCAGGGCTGATTAATTTCTCATACTTCTGATTAAAACAAGTCCTTCCTGGAATGCAATCACCAGACAAAATCCATTGATCAAAGGCTCGTTTACAATCGCTACAGTCATTTACGACAGAGAAATCTAGGATGAAGTGCCATCTGAGAAGTGCCAAGGGTAGTGGAGCAGCTGCATGTGAAATTTACTGAAAATAATCGAACGGCTCTGACCTACTGAATCCTCAAACATTTTCTCTACACATTGAAGTCTAGACCAGGAAAGGTTATGTGGTGCAATCTTTTAGCTTTTGTTACTTTATATTCATAATTTGGAGTTGAAGCTCATGGGAGACTGAGACGAATTTCAGTATCTGTATTCACATTTACATTTAATCATTTAGCAAGAATTAGCCCAATATTTCAGTGGCCTTGGTGCAGTAAGTATTTTTCCAATTTAAAGGCTATAAGCCGTTAACCAAACCAACCAGACAAGGTCAGTATCATATTGCAAACTTTCATTTATTAATGCAAAAATGTATTTGGAAACTGGAGAAAAAGACAAAGATACAAAAATGTGGCTTTAATGAGGGAGATAACTACAACAACTTCACAAAGCATTGCAAATTACATAATTGTATGAAAAAACATATATAGGCCTACATACAAATAACACACTTTTAGACTGACTGTTACATCATTTGCAGTGCCTCATGGGAGTGGGCAGACACTAAAGAAATATAATTGCATGAGTAGCTTGTAGTAATTCTCTTATTGGTGGAGATTTTCATGGCATAATGAAAAATGTAGTATTTCATAAGGAATTGTGCTTTTAAACAATTATTTTAAATATATAACTTGAAATAGCACAGGCTTATAGCTTCAATAAAGGCATATACCATCGATTTACAACCTTATAGCTCACAGTAGGTTTTTTTTTTAAAGGGCACCTATTATGTAGCTGATAATGTCCCCAGAGTGTGTCTGTGAAGTTTCAGATCAAAATTCCTAACAGATCATTAAAAACAGTTTTTGAGTTTGAGAAAAATGAACTATTTTATGCGTGTCTCCTTTAAATGCAAATGAGCTGCTGCTCCCCACCCCAGAGGGTGCAGCCTTCACAGTGACCATGCAAAGGAAAATCAAAACATGATACATCTGTTTGTTTTTGACGATCATCTCTATCGTGGACATGCTCACATGACATTGCAGTTATTTATCATTATGTAATGTTATCATCTGAATTTTTAAAGCCATATCACTCTCAACTTGAGCAAATACCAGACGAATGTGCACAGATAGCTGGATGTCAGTGCATCCGTGAGTATTAAACTAGACTAGTTATCTTTCATGTGTTATTGCGATTAAACTGTCAAAAGCTCACCAGGTTATGTCAGAAACACACAAAGTTCACATGAAAACAGTTAGTTATGTCTGTGCACATATGCAGCAAGTACAGAAATCCTGTGTGTATATTAGATCTGTGTATTAAAGTGAAAGCAGCGTAATATACGTTATATATGCTGTTAATTTGTCTGGCTGTCAGTCCCCAGACCAAGCTCAATTTAAAATTGAACATTGGTCTGGGGAGTCTGCTCTGTATTTTTTACTGCACAAGAGGCGTGATCAACTGGTATTATTCGAATAACTGTACACAATAGTCAGTCCTTCAACCAATCAGACCACAAGAGGCGTGATCAACCGGCAACGACCCATCGTTTCTCTATCTGTTATCATGTTAAACCCGCCAATAGCACGGCAGGTGGATAAGCTAGTCTGTTCCCGCAAAAGTGTAACAGAAGCAGTTGAAATTAATGTACAGGTTTCCAGACTGAGTTGCAGGGCAAAATCAAATCGCCGGCAAATCAGGCTGTCTTTTGCAAACAACAAAAGATAAACAGAAAATCACTCTTGACTGCTCTTGACTGAATTAACTTTAGTAGCTTTAATAGGAACACATTTCTTGAATGCTGCCTTTAAATCGTCTGAGGAGATAAACAGGGTGGACTGTGTACAGATTTCTGAGGGCGGTGTCTATGTTAATACGGCAGTGTCTATCAACACTCGTGGGTGGGGCCTGTATAATAGTAGTGAGAAGTTCGGATCATTTTACTGACTCGGATCTTTGAGTCTCGTTCAGCAAAATGAACAAATCTTTTTTCGAGTCATTTAGAGTCATTTCGCTCATTTTTAGCAAAATATAATTAAAATGACATGTTAGATAGCCCAACACATCTAGTACTTATGAAAATGTTGATTACATTTGTAAAACTAAATAAAAATAAACTATAGGGTACTGCAACCAAAGCCAAATTATACGAAACTGAAATGTTTAATTAATTGATTCGTTGTTGGGTAAGGTTATTGCAGTCTAACTCTGTTAGTTCACCTCACCTCCTGATCCGAGACATTCTTTCTTTTTACGTTTGTTCTCCGCCTCTCGTGTCTTCGAACTCTTCGAGACACACAGTCTGTGTCTCACCCTGATCAGATCTGGGGCTGGGCCGCCCGAACCATGTGACACAGGTCCGGAAACAAAAATGATTAGTTCTTACGAGTCTTTCGGGTTTGAGTCTTTGATTCTTCCTGTCAGTCCCATAGAGTCTATGCTGTCAGTAATGGAAACAGAAAAGATTAGTTCTTTTGAGTCTCGGGTTTGAGTCTTTCGTTCTTTTGTCACATGACTTGTCACCGTATTGAACACTAGTTCACAACCTTTTTAGTAACAAGCACATAGGTTTTTATTTGTTTTTTTTTATATAATTCTCAGTTCATATCAGACATATACAAATATGGGAAATATATTGACTGTTCAAGTCTAGCATCACAAATTTAATTAGACTACTACTAATTTTGAATCAACTGTATTCTATTTTTCTCTATTGAGTTGATTTTGTTGTCCTTGTTTTATTAATGAATAAAAATCAGATAAACAAATTTAAATGAACTGTTATGTATTTTGTATTCATGCATATTTGAGTGACTCAAAAATATGCATGATATATTATATATATATATATATATATATATATATATATATATATATATTTATATATATATATATATATATATATATATATATATATATATATATATATATATATATATATATATATATATATATATATATATATATATATATGTATATAGCATAGACTCTATGGGAGTGACAGGAAGAACGAAAGACTCAAACCCGAGACTCAAAAGAACTAATCTTTTCTGTTTCCATTACTGAAGTCACATTGCCCATACTATGCAAACAGCTTGTTCTTAGACACTGCTTATGATCAAAAAAAAAAAAATGAGTGGGTGGATTTTTATAGGGTGGTTGTGTACATGCACTGCCAACCCAATTTATGTTCAAACACCATGTAAAAATAGTTTTGCATAATAGATGCCCTTTAAATGTTTATATCATTCAAAATCAATGGGATGTTTACATCCACGACCTGACTTGGAATCAAGTATTCCACAGAGGCTTGCAAGTTCCTATCCAGTCTTTGAAATGTGTCTACAGTGGTTGCAAATGTTTGTTCAACAGCTTGCATTTTAGTGTAATTTTGTGTATTTCTGCAGCTGGTAATTCAATAACACTCATTACCATGCATCACCACATACGTTCGTTATACAGAACTAGCACCATTTTGTGATCTTCCTCCACGGTTCCAAGTCTAACTAATTATAAGTTCTATTAAACTGAATTATTACATGATATAGCTGAGCCACTGTGCCTGTGGTGACAAGTAGGGGGTCTCTGCCCTCCCAGAGACTCCACTGCCTCATTTTCTGCCTCTAATTATGAAGGTGGGAAGGAAGGTTGCTCATACACCCTGCTGCTCTCCCGTGCTGATGTACACATAATAAACTTCTCTCCAAAGATGTGCAGGTTTTCACACAGCAAAAGGGTAAATAAAGATGTCCTGTTTTAGAGAGCACACTGTGCCATTCATGTTGGCTGCAGGCAGTTGGTGATCCAAAATAATTGGAAATCATTTTGAACTTGAATCAACACATTACATGTTACATGTTAAAGGGGTGATGAATTGAGGAATCAACTTTCCCTTGAGCTTTTAATATGTAAAAGGTCATGGTAATATAAGAATATCCTCTGAGTTTTAGAGCAGAAAATGTCCTTGTTAGTCAAAGAAAAGCTCAACAAACGATCCTGTACTTCTACTGACGTCAGTGCGCGACGAAAAACCACCTCTACATAATAATAAGCACATGTAGTTCAGTAGCCTCGCCCACCGACTCATGGAGGGCTCGACAAAGTTGCTGCTTAAGCTTCCTTCAGATCCTAATATTAGGAATGAGTGGTTGAACTTATTTTAATGAAGTTCCAGCTCATGTGGGGAAGACATGTCAGTTCACTGCGGAATCGTTTGTAAACAAATCTCCGGTCGATGCTGGATTTGGATCGGACAGGAATGGTGCAACACACCGTGTGAGTAAAACGTGTTTTGATATGTGATAGAATTGCATTGTTATAGATCATTTTGCTCATGTGTACGTGTCTAACAAAGTATACCTTTCGCACGCTGGACTCGTATGGGTCAGGGCTCGCAAAGCCCAGCAGGCTGATGAGTCTCTTATTCAGTTCTTGTTCTGCTATTCTATCTCTCTTTTGTTGACATCTAAAGGTTTGCGCTTACATCGTTCGATCTTGCGGGCTATGTGTAATATAAAAATAATAGTCCAATCAGTCATGTGTTCATGAACATGGCGGCCACGTGCAACGTGAGCTGAGACCCGGAGTGTGTATTACTTCTGGATACTTTGGCGTATAAATCACCAGAATGCCACCATCGAGAAAAGGCCCAACACCGGAGGAGTTTGAGGAGATAAAGCTCTCTCTCCACTCCCTGTGCGGCGATGTGACTGCGGTAAGAGCGCAGCAGGAGCAGCTCCTGGGGCTACTGGAAGAGGTGAAACAACTACGCCTCCGGAATGCGGAAAAAGACAGGCGCATTGAGGATCTCGAGCGGCGAGTGGATGAGCTGGAGCAATACTCCCGCGTGAATGATGTGGTTATCACCGGTATCAAGATAAGGCCGCGCTCCTATGCAAGTGCGGCGGCCGCGGACAGCGGGGAGATCAGCGACCAGGAGATAAAGTCGGTGGAACAACAGGTTGCTTCCTACCTCCAGAGCAGGGGGATAGAGACGGACCTGGAGTACATCGAAGCGTGTTACCCACTGCCCATGAAGAACGGGAGACCACCAGCGGTCATTATGAGGTTTACCAATCGGAAAAAGAAAATAGCACTTCTGAAGCAAGGACGTAAACTGAAAGGCACAAATGTTTTCATTAATGAACACTTGACAAAGAAAAATGCTGACATCGCAAGGATTGCACGACAACTTAGAAAACAAGGCAAGATTCAACAAACCTGGGTAACTAATTGTAAGATCTTCATCAAATTAAATGGGACACCGGAGGAAGCAAAAGTCTTAGTGGTAAAGAGGATAGAAGATCTTGACAAGTATTGACATAATGACATTGATGCAGCACCTGGTATTAAAGTAGCTTGTGACTTACATCATCAAAATGCTACACATACCAAGAACAGAGACTACATCAAGTATTGATATAGACATGTTACAGAACATCCTACAACATCAACAAAAGGAACTGGGAACGTGTGAGTATAATGAGCACACCACAACTGAAACAGATGCTGAGATAGACCCTGACAACAATTTCTTCTCTTCGATTATTAAAAACTGCAACTATTTTACCCATGAACAATATGAAAACAGTGTAAAATCAGAAGATAACCTTTCAATAATACACTTTAATAGTCGAAGCATGTATACTAATTTTGAGGCTATCAAAGATTACTTGGAACACTTCTCTCATCCATTTAGCATTATTGCAATTACTGAAACCTGGTTTAATGAAGACAAGGGTATTGATTTCTGTCTTGATGGCTATGAATTAAGATATACAAATAGAATAAACAAAATAGGAGGGGGGGTTGCTTTGTACCTTCATAAATCAATTAAATTTAATGTTTCAACCGATATGACCATAGCTGTTGATGGTTTATTTGAATGCATAACAGTGGAAATTCATAATGATAAAAAGAAAAATATCCTTATGAGTTGTGTATACCGGGCACCTGGTTCAAGCATAGAATCTTTCAATGAATGGATGGGTAAACTGTTTTCTACTGTGAACCAAAAGAACATATTTATCTGTGGTGACTTTAATATTGATTTGTTAAATCCAACCAAACTAAAAAACGTTGATGACTTCAATGACACAATGTATAGTTTGTCTCTGTACCCAACTATAACGAAACCGAGCAGAATAACGTCACATAGTGCCACAATCATTGACAACATTTTTACTAATATTATGGGAAATCAAATCATCAGTGGCCTATTTATATGTGATATCACTGACCATTTACCTGTTTTTACTTTGTATGACTGCAATCTCAAGAAAACAAAAGACACTATGATAAAAATCTCTAAACGAAAAATTACTGAGGATATGATTAGCACCCTTAACAATTGTTTGGCGCTCCAGGATTGGACTTCTGTATACAGAGAACCTAATGTGGACAGTGCTTACTGTACTTTTTTAGATATCTTCACTTCCTTGTATAATAAACACTGCCCTATGAAAGAATATTTTATAAAGGATAAATATAAAAAAAGCCTCTGGATTACGAAAGGAATAATTAATGCCTGTAAAAAGAAAAATAATCTATATAAATTGTTTATTAAAGTAAAAACAAAAGAAGCTGAACAAAGATTTAAGAAGTATAAAAATAAATTAACTGATATTATAAGAACAAGCAAACGGTTATATTATCAAAGAAAATTATATGAAAATAAAAGCAATATAAAAGGGACTTGGGATGTTTTGAATAGCCTGATTAAACAAGGATCATCAAAGTTGATATATCCTGATCACTTTATTGATGAAAATGGTGAAGATTATAATATGAGTACTATTGTAAATAAGTTCAATAAATTCTTTGTAAATGTTGGCCCTAAGTTGGCCGCTGATATTACAGACAGTGGAGTTGAAAAATCAACTATTGAACGGAATTCTTTGTCATTCTTCCTCTCAGCTACAAATGAACAGGAAGTGACAAATATTGTGTGGAACTGTAAAAGCAAGTCCTCCACTGACTGTCATGGTATCAGTATGACATTGATTAAAAAAGTTATACGGAATATTGTAAAACCTTTAACTTATATTTTTAACTTGTCATTCCAGACTGGCTGCTTTCCAAATAAAATGAAAATCGCCAAAGTAATTCCACTTTTCAAAAATGATAACAAACACGCTTTTACTAATTACAGACCAATCTCTCTTTTGCCTCAATTCTCAAAAATTTTAGAGAAACTCTTCAATTCTCGACTTGAAAAGTTTCTCGAGAAACACCATTTAATTAATGATGGTCAGTATGGCTTTAGGTCCAAAAGAACTACCTCAATGGCAATAACTGAAGCTATTGAAGAAGTCACTAATGCACTGGAACATAAGAAGCATGCAGTTGGTATCTTCATTGATCTAAAAAAAGCCTTTGATACTATTGATCACTCAGTTCTATTAAAAAAGATGGAAAGATATGGCATTAGGGGGCTGGCTGGAGATTGGTTAAAAAGTTATTTAATAGGGAGGTCACAGTTTGTAAAAATGGGTCAGTATTTATCAGATACTCTTGAAATTGTTTGTGGTGTCCCACAGGGGTCAGTATTAGGGCCAAAACTGTTCAATGTTTATATAAATGATATGTTTAATACATCTAAAGTACTGAAATTCATACTATTTGCAGACGACACAAATATATTTTACAGTAGTGATGATTATAATGAGCTCGTAAATACGGTAAATAGGGAATTAAAAATATTAAAAAAGTGGATGGACACAAATAAATTATCCTTGAATATAAATAAAACTAAGGTAATGATGTTTGGTAATTGTAACAAAATGTCTGAACAGAGAATAAGTATTGATGGTATTCAAATTGAAATTGTGAGTGAGATTAAATTTCTGGGAGTAATAATTGACAGTAAATTGTCATGGAAACCCCATGTCAGATACATAAAAACAAAAATCTCAAAAAGCCTCTCAATTATAAATAAAGCAAAACTATACCTTGATGAAAATGCACTACGTATTTTATACTGCACCCTGGTACTACCCTACCTTACTTTTTGTGTTGAAGTGTGGGGGAATACCTACCAGAATACAATAAATCCTCTAATTATATTGCAGAAAAGAGCTATGAGGATCATTCACAAGGTTGGTTTTCTAGAACATACTCGTAATCTGTTTATGCAGTCAAAGTTGCTAAAATTTGATGATCTTGTAAAATATAATACATCAATACTATTATATAAAGCATTTAACAAATTATTACCCCCTAATTTACAACGTTTTTTTAAAACTCCAGTGCGAGCTCAAAACTTAAGAGGTTTTGGAATTTTTTCATTACCGAGAGCCCAAACCACTCGTAAATATTATTGTGTGTCTGTATGTGGAGTGAAACTTTGGAACAAACTGGACTTGCGACAAAAGCAATGCCGAACTATTCATCAATTTAAACTGTTATATAAACATTGGGTCTGGTTAAAATATAGAGATGAGGGTCTTTAATGTAATTGCTGTTGTATCCTGTCTCATAGTGTCAACATGTGCTCAGTGTTTCCTTACCATCGTTGGTATATAGCCATTACCATCGTTGGTATATTGTCCATTAAAATTGTGGCATTGTTTATTTCTATTACATTATAGTTAAAGTGATGTTGTACTCTGTCTCATAGTGTTAACATGTGCTCAGTGTTTTCTTACCATCGTTGGTATATTGTGCTTTACCATCGTTGGTATATTGTCCATTACTATTGTTGCTATTGCTTATTCCAATTACATTGTTAGTATAAACTGGTGTTATAAAAATTAGTTGTCACTTGTGGTTACGCCACCATGATATAACATTTGTAAGTAATCTGTGAGAAAATAACAATGAAGGATTAATTATTAATCACTAAATGTGTAACTGGGGTGGGATTAAATAAGTAGTCTTCTTCCCACTCCCTTTCAGGCAGAATTCGATCGTCATATTAAAATACTTTATATTCTGTTTTGTTTAGTTTTTTTTTGTTGTTGTTTTCCTTGCACGATATGACTTAAATTATAATTTGTCTACCTTGTACTTTTTGTGCCATTGCCTGGAATAAATGGAAAAATAAAAAAAATAAAAAATAAAAAATTGCAGGTCGTTGAGAAATAAAACATTGTGTTTGTTTGATAAAGACGTTCACTAGCCCTATGATCGAGATAATCATTCTGGTTGCTTCTCCCTCGTTCTCTCCTCTCTCCTCTCTCCTCTCTCCTCTCTCCTCTCTCCTCTCTCCTCTCTCCTCTCTCCTCTCTCCTCTCTCCTCTCTCCTCTCCCTGAACTGGCAGGGGAGCTTAAGCTCATTAAATATGCAAATCTTATCCAATCCTAGCCTTGGGTGTTTACTTCCAAGTCTCCAGTGCTGCATGCCCATCAAAACCCAGCGTTCAAGAGAGAGCCTCAAAACCAGTGTAGAAAATAGCCTATTACTTATTAGTTATGATGTTTTTGAATGTAAAAACCACACGAACATCATTATTTGATCTAAGACAGACAAGTCATCAAGCTGGAACAGGTTCTGTAAAACCTAAAAGGAGTAGTTCACTTTAATAATGTCCTGATAATTTACTCACCCCTACATCAATTAATAGGTTCATGTTCTCTGCTAGTCACGTTGGAAATGTCATGAAAGTACTGTAGTAGGGCTAAAAATTATATCTCCTTTCTCCTCCAACTTCAAAATCTTCCAACATTGTTGTTTTACCTTTTTTGTGAAGGGCTTTTGAATTAGTCTTTGCACGTTTGCTTTGTAAACAGGATTACGCAATATGCACGCACAGCAGTGCAAGACAAACATTTGTTGTTAAAAAGTTTTTTTTTTTTTTTTTTAATGACCAGTCATTTCATTAGAGAAGACCATTATTCCTCAGCTGTGAGGGTGTAGAGCCTTTTAAAGCTGTGTTGAAACTGGAATTCGGACTTTCAGCCCATCATACCCCATTGAAGTCCACTATATGGAGAAAAATCTTAGATGACTTATGGGTGAGTAAATTATCAGGAAATTTTCTATCTGAAGGGAACTAAAGTTCCCTTTCAGTCGGTCACGTTCGACGTACGTCAGAACTGAACCGACGAATTGGGATCTGCCCTCAGAGACCTATCCACTTCGAGTGTAAAAAACGAGCCAATCGGAGATTGGCATGTGATCCACACATTCCACGCTCCGCCCCGCAGCGCGGGTATAAATAGGAAGTGGAATGGTAGATCAAATGCTTTCAACTTCGGAGCCGAACAGTTCATTCTGTTTCCACGAAGAGTGTTTAAAAGACTGAGTCTTGGAGAGAGAGGAAGGAGAACTGCCAGTGCGGGTGTTACAGCGCTTCTCAGCGAGAGACCGACCAGTTGCAATTGTTTGCATTCATTTAAAAGAGCTTCCATTGTTGGTTCGCTGGGCGTTTTTCCCTGTTTTGAGTGTCACACGCAGGCTTGCATTCGGACTGCGTGCTGACCGCGGTCATCTCCCTGAGTGCTTCAGCACAACTAAAAGAGCAGTTTTCCATCCTAAAAGAGCAACACGGTTTGACCCTGCGTCTTTTTCAAGATGTCATTCAAACCGTGTGTTTCTGGGTGCGGTCGCTTTCTGTCCCCGCTTGACGGTCATGTTCGTTGTCTCTCGTGTCTGGGCACTCAGCACGCAGAGGCTGCGTTCGTGAATGACTCATGTTCCCATTGCGGGAACATGACCATCGCAGTGTTACGGTCCAGACTCCAATACCTCAAGGCAGGTGGAGCACCCTCGCGCATCCCCCGGTCTAGCGGTCCTTCTGCGCCTAAGCAGAGGGCTGCTACTCTGGCTGATGACTTGGGTGGGGACCTGAGGGTGACGGTCAGGGCAAACCCGCCGGGTCATATGGCTCCTCGGGCCCCTCCCCCCTCCGCTGCGCCGGTGGAGTTTCCGGAGGAGCGTGCTGACCTCTCACGTGGAGTGCCAGCCGTTTCCTTTGGGGCTCCGGCGGAAGACAGGATGTCGGTCGCTGCATCGGGGGACGAGCTAATGGGCTCTGAGGATGAGGATTCGGCTGCGCTGCCCCCTTCGGGTGTGACAGCGTTGCCCGAGTCTGACCCAGAGCTTACGGCTATGCTTTCCCGGGCCGCCGCAAGCGTAGGGCTCGAGTGGAATCCTCCACCGTGTCCCGAACCTTCGCGGCTGGACGATTGGTTTCTCGGGACGGCCCGTGCTGGTTCTCAGCGCCCCGCCCCGGTGCCTTTCTTCCCGGAAGTGCATCAGGAGATCTCGAAGTCGTGGGCAGCGCCGTATAGCGCTCGCTCGCGATCGACGGACTCCTCCGTCCTCACCTCCCTCGATGGTGGTGCGGTGAAGGGTTACGTGGGAATCCCCCCGGTCGAGCGGTCAGTGGCGATGCACCTGTGTCCCAAGACCGCTGCGGACTGGCGTGGTGCCCCGCGTCTCCCCTCCCGGGCGTGTAAGTTCTCGTCCGGGCTGACCGGCAAGGCTTACACAGCCTGTGGAGAAGCCGCATCGGCTTTGCATGCCATGGCGCTCCTGCAGGTCTACCAGGCCAAAGCGCTCATGGAACTGCACGAGGGAAGTTCCGACCAGGGCGTTATGCAGGAACTGCGTGCGGCGACGGACCTCGCTCTACGAGCGACGAAAGTCACTGCACGCTCCCTGGGTCGGGCGATGTCCACTCTGGTGGTCCAGGAACGCCACCTGTGGCTGAACCTGGCAGATATGCGTGAAGCGGACAAGGTCCGCTTCCTGAACGCCCCTATCTGTCAGGCCGGCCTCTTCGGCGACGCCATCGAGGACTTTGCCCAGCAGTTCTCGGTGGCCCAGAAGCAGACGGAGGCTATCAGGAACATCCTGCCCCGGCGACCTGCTGCTGCCTCCACCCAGTCGCCGGCCGCAGCTCCCCCGCCTGCTCGTCGCCGAGGGCGTCCCCCAGCGTCCGCCTCCGCCCCTGCCAAGCCAAAGCAGCAGCCTCCACAGGCCAAGCAGGGTGCCGGGCGCAAGGGTGGCGCCCAACCTGTCCAGACCGCTAAGCCTGCCGGCAAGCGCAAGGGGAAGCGGCCCTGAGACAGGCAGCCCAGGGAGGACAGGAGCTGCTCTTCGGGAGATGATGTCCGCATCCCTCCCACACCCCCCGGAGGAGGACCGGGGGGTCCCAACTGGTCCGAAACATCTGCCGCCAGCTCTCCGGAGCTCGGCGGTACCCCACATACTCACAAAAAGAGCAGTTTCCTATCCCCCTGGGCCCCAAAAGGGTCAGGGTGGCAGTTCACGACGCCTCCGGGCTTTGTCTCTCCCTCCCTCCCCTCCCCTCGCCAGGGGGCAGCAGAGTGGGCTCCGAGGACGCCTCCGGGCCTTCTCACCCACTCTCTGCCTCTCCCGGGAAAGCTCAGACAACACTCCGGGCCGCCCACGGGCCTCCCGAGTCGGGTCTGAGCATCCCACCTCTCTGCCTCCGGGCAGCGAGCAGTCGAGCGGGCTCCGAGGACGCCTCCGGGCCTTCTCACCCGCTCCCTGCCCGCACCAGGAGAGCTCGCGCGACACTCCGGGCCGCCTCCGGGCCTCCCGAGTCGAGCCAGAGCTCTCCGATGCGCTGCCCCACCCCGGGCATGTCTGTGGTGCCGTTGGTCCCGCTGGTACGGTCCCTGGGAGCGTGGCTACAGCTCCCTCGACCGTCCCGTTGGCTCATCCGTACCATCAGACTCGGCTACGCGATTCAGTTCGCGCGCCGGCCACCCAAGTACAAGGGCATCCTCTTCACCTCAGTGCGAAGCAGCGATGCTCAAGTCTTGCGGTCAGAGATCGAGGTCCTACTGGCGAAGGACGCGATCGAGCCGGTTCCTCCAGCCGAGATGAAGACAGGGTTCTACAGCCCTTACTTCATCGTGCCCAAGAAAGGGGGTGGGCTCCGGCCAATCCTGGACCTGCGCGTCCTGAATCGGGCCCTGCACAAGCTCCCGTTCCGGATGTTAACGCAGAAACGCATTTTTCAATGCATCCGTCCCCAGGATTGGTTTGCAGCGATCGACCTGAAGGACGCGTACTTTCATGTCTCTATACTCCCCCGACACAGACCGTTCCTACGCTTTGCGTTCGAGGGGAAGGCATACCAGTACAAAGTCCTGCCCTTCGGGCTGTCCCTGTCGCCTCGCGTCTTTACGAAGGTCGCGGAGGCAGCCATTGTTCCACTCCGAGAACGCGGCGTTCGCATCCTCAACTATCTCGACGACTGGCTCATTCTCGCCCAGTCTCGGGAGCAGTTGTGCGAACACAGGGACATGGTGCTCAGTCACCTCAGCCAGTTGGGCCATCGGGTCAACCGAGAGAAGAGCAAGCTCTGTCCTACGCAGAGAATCTCTTACCTCGGTATGGAGCTGGATTCGGTCAGCCAGACTGCACGCCTCACGGAGGAGCGAGTCAGGTCGGTGTTGAACTGCTTGAATATGTTCAAGGGCAGAACAGCGGTCCCACTGAAACTTTTTCAGAGGCTCCTGGGGCATATGGCATCCGTAGCCGCGGTCACGCCGCTCGGATTGCTTCATATGAGACCGCTCCAACACTGGCTTCATGGCCGAGTCCCGAGGTGGGCGTGGCAGAGCGGCCAGTACCGGGTCCCAGTGACTCCTTACTGCCGCCAAACCTTCAGCCCGTGGTCCAACGCTTCGTTTCTCCGGGCCGGGGTGCCCCTAGAACAAGTGTGCAGGCATGCTGTGCTATTCACGGATGCCTCATCCACGGGTTGGGGGGCCACGTACAACGGGCATGCAGTTGCGGGTCTGTGGACGGAACCGCAAGTGCATTGGCATATCAATTGCCTCGAGTTGCTAGCAGTACACTTGGCACTGCGCCGCCTCAAGGGGCCGCTACGTGGCAAGCATGTACTGGTCCGTACGGACAGCATGGCGGCCGTTGCGTACATCAACCGTCAGGGTGGTCTACGCTCCCGTCGCATGTTCCAACTCGCCCGCCACCTGCTCCTGTGGAGTCAGAAGCATCTGAGGTCGCTTCGGGCCATGCATGTCCCTGGTGCGCTGAACCAGACAGCCGACGAGCTCTCTCGGCAGCCAGCACCTCCGGGAGAATGGCGACTCCACCCCCAGGCGGTCCAGCTGATATGGGACCAGTTCGGAGCCGCACAGGTAGACCTGTTTGCCTCTCCGGACTCGACCCATTGCCAGTGGTACTATTCCCTGACCGGGGGTACCCTCGGCACAGATGCACTGGCGCACAGCTGGCCCCGGGACCTACGCAAGTATGCGTTTCCCCCAGTGAGCCTTCTTGCACAGACCCTGTGCAAAGTCAGGGAGGACGAGGAGCAGGTCTTGTTAGTTGCGCCGTATTGGCCCAACCGGACCTGGTTCCCAGAACTAACTCTCCTCGCGACAGCCCCTCCTTGGCCCATTCCCCTGAGGAAGGACCTTCTTTCTCAGGGACGGGGCACTCTATGGCACCCGCGTCCAGACCTCTAGAATCTTCATGTCTGGTCCCTGGACGGGACGCGGAGGTTCTAGATGGACTACCACAAGGAGTCGTAGATACCATCTCTTCAGCTAGAGCCCCCTCTACGAGGCGCCTCTATGTACTGAAGTGGAACCTGTTCGTTGAGTGGTGTTCTTCCCGCCAGGAAGACCCCCGAAGGTGTTCGATTGGTGTTGTGCTTTCCTTCCTGCAAGACGGGTTGGAGCGAAGGCTGTCTCCCTCCACCCTCAAAGTGTACGTTGCCGCAATAGCGGCGTATCACGACGCAGTCGAAGGTAAGTCCGTCGGAAAGCACGACCTAATCGTCAGGTTCCTCAGAGGTGCGAGGAGACTAAATCCTCCTCGTCCATCCTCGATACCCTCTTGGGACTTGGCTCTAGTGCTCAGAGCACTTCAGAGCCCTCCCTTCGAGCCGTTGGAGTCCATTGAGATTAAAATCCTGTCAATGAAGACAGTGCTCTTGACTGCTTTGGCCTCGATCAAGAGGGTAGGGGACCTGCACGCACTTTCGGTCAGCGAATCGTGCCTAGAGTTCGGGCCTGGTAACTCTCACGTTGTCCTGAGACCCAGGCCCGGATACGTGCCCAAGGTTCCTACCACTCCCTTCCGGGACCAGGTGGTGAACCTGCAAGCGCTGCCTTCGGAGGAGGCAGACCCAGCCCTGGCTTTGTTGTGTCCGGTCCGCGCTCTTCGCGCTTACATTGACCGGACCCAAAGCTTTCGGACCTCAGAGCAACTCTTCGTCTGTTACGGAGGCCAGCAGAAGGGAAAGGCTGTCTCCAAGCAGAGGTTAGCCCACTGGATAGTGGATGCTATAGTCTTGGCTTACCAGTCCCAAGACGTGCCTTGCCCGTTCGGTGTAAGAGCACACTCCACTCGGAGTGTGGCTTCTTCCTGGGCGCTGGCTCAAGGCGCCTCGCTGACAGACATTTGTAGAGCTGCGGGCTAGGCGACACCTAACACGTTTGCTAGGTTTTATAGCTTACGTGTAGAGCCGGTATCTTCCCGCATCCTCGCCCCTGGTGGCCAGGAGCGCTAAGTGCCCGTTCTAAGTGTCGGCTTGCAACGCCACTCCCGCCCTCTGGGCCGGATACGTGCGTTTATTGTCTCCAGTTGTGTTCCCCGGGAAACCGGCTAACCCTGTCGAGCTCCTCCGTCACCCCATGCGGTGTCAGACGTTGCGGACCGTCTGACGCTAGGCCTGCACCCGTATGCTTGTGGAACGTGGTTGTAGGCTGGGTTCCATATGTAGCGGTTCCCTCACGGCAACCCCATATGTGTATTCGTCCACGGTATCAGCTACCCTTCGGGCTAGCCCCGTGTCTTTCCCTCGACAGAGCCCGCTCTGTCGTCTCTGGGCGTGTTCTTTCCCCCCTTCAATCAGGCTGGAACCACCCCAGAGACTGCCATATGTTGCACTACCCTGCCAGGTTAGTCCTTATGTGTATTCCGCCACCACTCCTTCCCTGAAGGACGTGGCCCCGCAGCGTACCTCTTCCGAGAGGGCACGCTTCCCAGCGGTCTATGGTCACTCTAAGTGGGTCTTGCAGAAACAGCAGTGACTGACCTCCCTGCTTGGAGCCCTGACTTCCGTACCATACTAGACGGTCCAGTGCGCTCAAGCAGGACGCTGGAAGGGCCAGCATCCTGGCGTTTTCCAAAGGGATCCCAATTCGTCGGTTCAGTTCTGACGTACGTCGAACGTGACCGACTGAAAGGGAACGTCTCGGTTACGTATGTAACCCTCGTTCCCTGAAGGAGGGAACGGAGACGTACGTCCCGTCGCCAGGAGCTGTGCTTCAGCTAGGAGCCCAGTCACGTATTCGGCTCCTCAGTTGAAAAAAGCATTTGATCTACCATTCCACTTCCTATTTATACCCGCGCTGCGGGGCGGAGCGTGGAATGTGTGGATCACATGCCAATCTCCGATTGGCTCGTTTTTTACACTCGAAGTGGATAGGTCTCTGAGGGCAGATCCCAATTCGTCGGTTCAGTTCTGACGTACGTCTCCGTTCCCTCCTTCAGGGAACGAGGGTTACATACGTAACCGAGACGGTCTCATATCACGAGGAATTTTCCATGATTTTAGGAATTTGGACGATGGAAAATGCTCATAAATAAAACACAGTAACAAATTTAAAAATGTGTTACAAAAAAACAGTACTACTAACCAGGAAGAATGATATGACCTTTTTAATATTCAAAGCAGAATTCAGCTCTCCTCTCTGTTATCACCGTTTTATACGCAAGTCATCAAAGGCTGAGTTGAAAGTTGATCACAAGACAAAATGAAGGAAGCCTGATTTGAATACACAGAAATGAGTTCAAATGGACCGCAATTGTTGAATACTGCATGAGATTAAGAGGCTCAGCAGAGTACAACCCAGAGCGAGAGAGATCAGATTAAAGGTTGCCAGATCAGTTCATTACAGTCACTTTTCATGTGAGTGGGAGGACATTCAAAATGCACAACAGCTCAACATGATGCCAGTGCAAGTAATCCTGGACCATCATCCCTCATCTACAGACAGAGAGAGAGAGTCAGTGTCCTGAAGATAAAGAGGGTTCGGGAGAGAGAAAAACAAGCATTCAGACATGTGAGGTAACATTCAATTAAGTTTATTCACAACCACCAACAGGCTCGTTAATCAAGAGGAGATAAATATTACAGCACATTAGCTCCATTTATTCTACAAAATCAATTCTTCTCCAGACTATGTTTTCCTTCCCTTTCTGCTCCAAGCTAAAAGAGAAGACAAATTGCTACTTTTTAATAGAAGTCCTTAATGCAGATGAATGGAAGTGTCCATCTTTACACAATTCTCCTGTCAGCCTGCTTCTCAATAAAGAGCTGCACCAGAAGCTCCTATCTCTGGCAGAAATTTAATCTATCGAACACCACCACAAAAGCGACTATTCACACATATCTACATTTCAAACCAAAATCATTCAATCCCCTTGACCTGCTAGACATTTTGCTGCAGAGAATAAAATGTTGTGAAAACAATTAAAGTAAAAAATACAAAGGTGTGCACATCCTCAAACCCAAACAGGGCTCAGGTTCAGGACAAAAGAAATCACTGAAGCAAATAACAAATGTGATGTCTTTGTCCGCTCACTGTTCAAACTGCTCCAATTTATTGCATTGCAACGTTTTGACTATTTCGAAACACTGCAATGCAATAAATTGGAGCAGTTTAATCAGTGTGCGGACATCACATTTCTTTTTTGCTTCAGTGAAAACAATTATGGCATCAGTTTAAATCTGAAGACTGTACAGGCCACTCAAGAACATTCTTCAACTGAACCTTATCTTAAGGAGATTTAAATGTGAACTTTGTCTTTGTTTTTTCTTCCTTTCATCAGGTCATCTTGCAAGTCTTTGGCAGTAAAATGAGGGTGTTTATTCCAACCATTTTATTCCCCATTATTGTGCTTTTTCTTCAACACCCTCAAAGGTTTTCTGGTATACACATTTTAAACTTATGTATAAGGCAGCCAGCTGTGCCTCAAGCAACTTTTGGTGTTTTGGAAAAAGATTTGTAGCCATAGACTTTCTAATGTACTAAAACGCTTTCTTCTCTAAAGTTTTTGTAACAGCTCTTTTAGCTTGGTCATATTTTCTACTCAACTTTAGCACACGCATGGGCTAAATGTATGTAACAGCACCAGCTTAATCAGTTTTATCATAAATGGCTTAAATGTATGACACAATTTTGTACCATACCACACAAATAAATTACTTAAAAACAGCAGCATTTTGT
The DNA here is from genome assembly GCF_024679245.1 of Pseudorasbora parva. NCBI lineage: Eukaryota > Metazoa > Chordata > Actinopteri > Cypriniformes > Gobionidae > Pseudorasbora > Pseudorasbora parva. The sequence continues at coordinate 16,122,164 of NC_090188.1, forward strand.
AATTGAGAGATACATTTTGTCCAACTTAGGCTCACTAAAAAACGTGCACTACCTACATGTTTGCAAAACTCCAAAACAATACTTACATACATAGAATTCACTGCAGGTTCCAGCAATCATTTTCCCATCACATATTAGCTTTGAAATATGTTTATTTTAAATAAAAATAAATAAAATACTTGAGTGTACAGTCAATAGCATTTAAGGCTATTTAGGCGTAGTGCAAAGAAAATAATTTGTGTTGCTATTTACACTTTATGTCTATTTTAAATAGTAATACTATTTGCTGTGTTTACTGTAGTTTGACTTCTTTCAAAAACATTCATGTTCACCATCTGATTATATTTGGTCAAAATTCAGGCCCTGTCCACACGAAGCCAGCGCTTTCCCAATCCGATCTTTTTTTCCTCGTTTCAAGAAATATCTGCGTCCACACGAGATTACAAAAACGGACTAAAAACGATGTAGTTTGCATGCCAGGCCAGTGTGTGGCGCTGTAATTCTGCCACAGAAATACACTAAAAACGGAGAAGAAGAGTTGTGGCTAGAAGGGGTAAAGCAGTGGTCGGAGGTGGGGCAAAATCTCACAATAAAATAACAATAAATACATTTGCTAGTTAACAGATGTGTTTTGTTAATGCCTAAACCTACCCCAACCCAAAACATATACCCTTACAGGTATGCAGATACGTTAATTAAATGACGCGATATTGATGTGCGCATGCCCAGTGACCGTAGTTGTATCCCTTACCTGTTTCACCGTGCTGGACGTAGTGTGATGACATCACCGTTTCAGAAAATATACGGATTCGCTGTACACACGAAGACGGAAGATGAGCGTTTTCAGATTTATCCGCTTTGGGACCCGGTTTCGAAAAATATCGGATGCATGCTTCTAAAACGTGTGGACGAAACGCTGATACGGTACAAAATTTATACGTATACAGCTAAACGCGTCTCCGTGTGGACGGGGCCTCAGTTTGTATCCACCAATTTAATCTCATAATGGTTTTCATGTTTAATTATGCATAGCCATTATTTATATATTTTTTAAATGATCGGGGTCTTATGTTGGCTTCTCAGGGAACAGGGAAGGCAAACAGAAGATGGGAACAGTAAGGCAAACAGAAGAAGTGATAATGACATAATAGACAGAGAGCGGATGTTTGAGTCTAATTCCCTGCCCCATTAGTCAGGTAATGGCTGATTAAAATGAAGAGGGGTTAGATGCATTGAGTCCTCCATAGTCATCACGGAACTGCACTCCCAAACCTTTGCTGCAACTATTGATGGAGCGTCATTACTCTGAGGTGTGGTGAAATCCATACTCACCTGAAGGCTGATGGCTGCATCATTCAGAGTTTCATGACAGAAATTTGTATTTCAACATTTGGTTCACCTTCTAGAATCTTCTTTCGGGGTGGTTTTTGTCCCAGTGGAAGCCATAAGCTCAATTCTAACAAGCACTCACTTTTATCAGAGTCAGGGAAGGTTGATACACCTAAAACATGAAACAAACTATTAAATGAAGCCTGTTTAAAGGTGCTCAGCTTCAAAAAGAAGTTGCAGACACCCTGACAATTCCACATATTCAGTTATAACATCAACATCAAAGAGATTTCAGATATCCTGCAACTCAAGCATGTCATTTTTAAAAGGCTCAGTGAATTGAACACAGGTGGACTGAAAACTAAAAAGGTATATTTGTAATGTTTTTTATTTTTATTTTAACAAACCAAATGTATACAATGTATGTAATTAACTTATGTGATTGTGCACCAGTATTAGTGTATCCTGTTGTTTTCTCTCTGCAGAATCCTACACAAATCCTTCTGTCCCACTCTTTCAATATAGGTTTTTGTCTCAATCAGTGTTGTCAATGTTGAGCCTTAGAGAGTGATGATGTACACCTGCTAAAAAAAATATAGCTGTATTTGTAAATCTGACAGCACTCTGCTTTGGCCGTTCCACAGCAATCAACAGCAGATGTCATTACTAAAAATGACTGTCTCTGCTCTTCTGTATAAACTGTTTAATGTGCAGTCACGGAAATATGTCATTATGCAGCTGCTTTCACAATCCATCATCTTATATACAACAGTGTGTGTGTGTATATATATATATATATATATATATATATATATATATATATATATATATATATATATATATATATATATGTGTGTGTGTGTGTGTGTGTGTGTGTGTGTGTGTGTGTGTGTGTGTGTGTGTGTGTGTGTGTGTGTGTGTGTGTGTGTGTGTGTGTGTATATATTAATACTATATATATATATTAATACTATATATATTAATATATATATATATATATATATATATATATATATATATATTAATACTAAAGCTACATCCCATAATATTTCGAAAATATGTTGACATTAAGAGTGAAGAGTTACTGTATTGCAGAAAATGAAAGAATCTTGAATATGAATATATGCAACATAAAATTACAGTTCACATGGTCAACTATGAAGCCCCTAAATGGACAAGGTGACAGAAAAAATGTGAGATGGAAGGAAATATATATTCAATGCTTTTGCGTTCACTTGAGAAACTTTGCGTCCGCTTACAAAGAACTCTAAAGTTTTGCGAGCAAATGCAGAGTTTTTCAAACAAAAACCAGTAACATAATTTGTTTTATTTGACATTCAAATAATTTCTCTCACAAATAGACTTAATGTTGAAATTACTTTCAGCCATAATGACTAATAACAGCTAAAACTGTATAAAAAGGGCTCCGCTTTTCCCTTTCTAATACATCTATTTCTATTTGCTTGATTATCGTGGTACTAATGTGATGCGTATGCTATCTATTTGAAATATCCTCTCTTTTTTAAAAGGTTATAATTCTAAAAGTTTGATTCATAATGTTAAAAGTTTTAATAGAATTGCATTAAGTGTTTGTGTACATCATTTTTCTGTCCATAATACAAAATTATAGGAAACTAATATTATTAATTTATTGACTGATCAAGTAATTATTACACAGACATGTAAACTCAAATTAACAGCAAAATAACACAGTAAAAATATGCCTGTTTTGTGCTTGTTAACATGGAAACCTGAGAGCTTTATTTTCCTATTCTGCTGGCTAAAATATCTCCATTATTTCAGCAGGTGTCTGTTTCAGGTAAATGGAAGGCTTGTCTGTGAGACTGTAATGTGAGCTACGTCAACTGTCTTTGAGACGCATTATGGTCATAATCACACGTCAGTGGTTTCTCTGTAACGTAACAGACATTATTAAGTGTTGCATCTACGTGTTGTAAGAGAGTTGATGTCATCCCAATTATACTGTCAGGCCGTGTCATCATTTCAATCTGTTATTTTGACTGAAACATGAGAACACAAAAAATTGCACTTGGAGACTCTTAAGCAATGAGAGGAACATCTAAACAAAAATCATGCCCAGCAGGAATTTCCAATAATGCTCTCATGCTCCAAGTGGAAATAACAACGGTGATTTTGAACGTTTTTGCTTGTCACTGTGCTGACAATATTAAAGCTTTTTGGGAAGTCAAGGAAGTTACTTTTGAGTACTGTGATCATCCGAGTAAATGTTTCGTTTAAATTGATACTTTTAACTGAAGGGTCACACATCAGATGGATTCTACCCCTTTATTCTCTTAGATGGGTTAATCAATAAAATTACCACTGACAGTTAAGATGAGAAAAGTGTCTTGTGTGAATTGAATAGCGTAAAATTTGCAGTCAGTCACAAGCCAGCATACTCTTAATCACACACATGTGTCCTTTTATCATAAACATTCAACCATGTTTAATTAAGCTTAATTGTGCATTGCTACTTCATTTGAAATATATTCTCTAAGATGGTGGCTCTCAAAATCTGGATTTTTACTATTTCTAGAATTATTCTTTGCCTTAATGAATCGGCTTTCAAGGCAGCACATATCATTATTTTCAAATTTCTAATAAATACACAATGCACTGAATTGGGAAAGGGGGATACTTAGATATGGTTAAAACAGTCATGCTAGCAACAGTCTAAGTCAAAAGATGCAGTTCTGCTAGGGTTGTAAATAGGATTCAAGAGAAATCCTTTAGAGTGAAAAAAAAAGTTGTTAGGTAATCTCTGAATTAATTCAGTGAATCCTTTTATAAACATTAAAAAGATGCGGTGAGGCATCGATTGACTGATAAACAACTACTCTGTAAGTGTTTGTAACTTTTCTCATTTGATTGTTTGTTCATTTGTTGTTGGATAAGTGTGTCTGTGTAGTGCAGTGGTGTGTATTATTAGTTTTGGTGTATTCTCGCGGTGTGTGTGGCGGGGGGTTAGCATTTGTTTGGTCATTGCCACGTTTGTGAGTGAACGCACTAGTTGGGGGCGTGGCCAGCGAGGTATTAAAAGCCTCGTTAGTTTGTAGCATTAGGCTACAATGTAGGTGAGGCATCGATTGACTGATAAACAACTACTCTGTAAGTGTTTGTAACTTTTCTCATTTGATTGTTTGTTCATTTGTTGTTGGATTAATGTGTCTGTGTAGTGCAGTGGTGTGTATTAGCTTTGGTGGTGTGTGTGGGTGGAGTTAGCATTTGTTTGGTCTTTGCCACGTTTGTGAGTGAACGTGCTAGTTGGGGGCGTGGCCAGCGAGGTATTAAAAGCCTTGTTAGTTTGTAGCATTAGGTTAGAGGTGAGACTGATAAACAACTACTCTGTAATTGTTTGTAACTTTTCTCATTTGATTGTTTGTTCATTTGTTGTTGGATAAGTGTGTCTGTGTAGTGCAGTGGTGTGGTGTGTATTATTAGTTTTGGTGTATTCTCGCGGTGTGTGTGGCGGGGAGTTAGCATTTGTTTGGTCGCTAGTTGGGGTGAGGCATCGATTGACTGATAAACAACTACTCTGTAAGTGTTTGTAACTTTTCTCATTTGATTGTTTGTTCATTTGTTGTTGGATAAGTGTGTCTGTGTAGTGCAGTGGTGTGTGTTATTAGTTTTGGTGTATTCTCGCGGTGTGTGTGGGGTAGTTAGCATTTGTTTGGTCATTGCCATGTTTGTGAGTGAACGCATTAGTTGGGGGCGTGGCCAACGAGGTATTAAAAGCCTCGTTAGTTTGTAGCATTAGGCTAGAGGTGAGGCATCGATTGACTGATAAACAACTACTCTAAGTGTTTGTAACTTTTCTCATTTGATTGTTTGTTCATTTGTTGTTGGATAAGTGTGTCTGTGTAGTGCAGCTGTGTGTATTATTAGTTTTGGTGTATTCTCGCGGTGTATGTGTGGGGGGGAGTTAGCATTTGTTTGGGCATTGCCACGTTTGTGAGTGAACGTGCTACTTGGGGGCGTTCCCAGCTGCTTTCAATAATTCCAAGCCATCACCTGCTGTTAGCATCCCATTGACTCACATTCATTTTTGAGTCACTTTGACAGTGAATAACTTTACATCAGAGGCGTTTAAAGACTCCATTTGTCCATTGTTTATTTCTAAAGAAACACGACAATGCATAAAAGGCTCCGTTACCTTGTATCTTACACCATCGCCCAGCAGAAACTGTTTTTGTAAAAATAGGCTAACTATTGCGTCATAACCAACGTGACTCTGTCGCGTAGTTGAGAAATTACCGTATAGACCTGAGGAGACGCTCGCAGGCAATCTTTTACTGTCTATGAGTCAGTCGGGGGGACGTGGAGACATAAAGTCTGATAAAGTCAAGGGAGAAGAATGGAGAGAAGCCCATAGTGAGCCAAAAGCAACGGGAGAAAATATTTAAACAACGGGATTCAGATTTTACTTTCCACAACTACTAGAAGGCCTACAGCTGTCCGACAGGTTGCTCACGTCACATCTACGTCGTCAAGCTCAGTCTGAGCCTGCACAGTTCGCTCAGCCATCAGGAAGTGAGTGCTCCTTTACTGACATCACTTAACGCAGCAGCGAGGCGAGGAACCCTGAGAGTGGGCCGGTGGTGAGTGTTAATGAGCGCTAGCTGCACACCACACCGGTCTTGTCTCACAGTGGAGTGACGCAAGCATAAAAGGAAGAGCGAAGGCAGTGGAAGACGAGAGAGGACCAGGTCTGGACTTTACGTTTAGTTTAGTTTGTTTTGTTAAACATCGTCCGTGAGGGGCTGCCCACGGTTTTACTCTCGTTTTGTTTGTTTAATAAAAGTTATTGAATGTTCGCCAGTTCCCGCCTCCGTCCTTCCCATCTACGAACTGTGTTACATTGGTGCCGAAGCCTGAGAGGAAGGAGGGACATGCTTTCGAAGAGCCCTCGCGGCTGAGGGGGATCGCGGTGCTGAGGAGTTTGGGATGAGGAAAGTGGCTGCCCGAGGCGATGGTGCTGGAGCGAGAGAAGATCGGGTGGGACAGAGAGCTCGCTGCCATGCCCCTGGGTCGAGGTGGGGTGCCTACGTCCGAGAGGGTGCATGGAGTCGCTGGGGATTGCCATGAGCCGGAGCCTGTTGCCGTCCACCGCTTAGGGGAGGAGCAGGGAGCGCAGGACTCGCTGCCGGTTCCCTCGGTAGGAGGAGCCACTGCCGGCCGCCAGGGGGGGAGGAGGATCGAGCCGTCGACCGAGCGTCCAGTGTCATCGCATTGCACCGCGAGGAAGAGCCAAATGGCTGGCTGAGGACCGAACGGCAGTGTGTCTGGGAACCGGACCAGAATTTCTCGTTCTGTAGCTCCTCGTGCTCCCAGCTCCGTTTCTCTCGCCTCTCTGTCCTTACCCCCAGGCGGCGCAGCCGCCGAACTGCATTACAATAACAAAATGTGGGAAAAGTGAAATGCTGTGAATACTTTCCAGTTTCACTGTATTTGGAAACTTAAGTCGCTTTTACTGTGAGGGGTATTTGAAGGAAACTGACTTCATAGATCTACTTATTCACCTTGAGACTATACTTGGATCAAAGACTTTATATACAGAAAGACTGTTCACTAGTATTAGAATGGGAGAAAGAGCAACACTCAATATGGCAGAATAAGTCCCTCCTTCAAAAAAACTAAATCACTGACTGGTAAAAAGTCATTGCATCACTGCAGCTGCCATTAGAAGCTTCGATTCTGAAACAAACACTGAGGACTGCACATGCTCATTAGCTTAGTCCAGCCTGAAAACAATGCTTTTTTTGTTGATTTCATGATTCAAGTGTTAGTGCTGAGAAAAGGTCAAGCATAATTTGTTCGCAGATGGCACTTGGTTTGATAAGTAATTCAAATACATTTGTAGGGTCACTGAATAAAGTTTATCATGACATAAAGATAGAAAAGTATTATTTATTGGTTGTTTTTTGTGATTCTACGAGCATTTAAAGTGATCAGTTCCTTTCAAGGAAAGTTTGATCAACCGGCAGCCATATTTGCAAGTATTTCGGGCATCAAATATCTATATTTGCATGAGGAATCCTGAAATCTCAAAAACTGCTTGGTGAACAGCTTGCTGATCCATTAAATATTATACATATTACAAATCAACAACAAAATCTGACAAACTTTCCCATAAATGTTCTTATGCTTAAATATAGCTTTGAAAACGCTTATTTTTCAGGCTAGCTAATGTGAATGTGCAGTCCTAAGTGCAAATTTCTATAAATAAGAGCATCTAATGGCAGTCGGCAGCTGCAGTGATGTAATAACTTAACCAATCAGCGATTGACTCTATTTAGAAGGTGGGGCAGTTTTTCCCGTTCATAAGTAATAGAAATGTACCATCTTTGTCTTTGGTATCATCTAGCAAAACCTTATAAAGGTTATGAACAAGAGCTCTATTTAAGAGAGCTCATATTTCTGACTCTTTCCATTGAAGTTCCCTGTGGTTCAAAAACAGCAGGTTTAGTACCGAGTTGTACAGAAAGCCAGCTCTACCTGGGGTTAAAAACATACCGTTCTATATGGTCACGCTCCAGTCCAGCTTCCACTAGCAAATGTGCAGCCACAGCAGTGGCACAGCTGGCATATTACTGCTGTTGGAAGAACACAGTGAACTACAGCCAGATGTCCTCCGGCCAACCTGGTGCTCCTACGACTGTTCTCATATTATTCTGCAGTTGTGCAAAATGGTTGAATGACCATTTCCCTTGGTCAGACAGTCTGTAAGGTCGAGTATTATTCCCTGTCTTTTCGAGTCAAGTCTGTTCTTTCATGTCAAGTTCAAGTCATTATTTGTTTTTGTACTGCACTTGGCAGTTTAAACTCAACACTTGTCACCAGTGGATATCGTTACACACAGTGTAAAAGACGGTTAAACCTGTTAACTGTCATCCACCTTTTTGAAAATATACATGAAAATTCACTATCCAAACTTAAATGGTTGTAATTCAAGAATGTTTTAGAATATAGAAATATTCATTTTAAATAAGACAGTCAGCAGAGTATTGCTCAAGTGAAATCACTTCAAAACATTTAAGTATAAAAAAGTTTAAATTTTAAATTTACTGTAAATCGAATATACTGTACTAGATATTTAATATAAAATGTAACAAAATAATTTGAACCCTAAAATTACTATCAAATCAAAGCCATATGTCTGATACATTTGTGTTCCAAATTTGAAGTTGATATCACAAAAATTAAAGTTCCCATGAGATTTTTTTAGGCGCTTTACCACAAATAGCCACCAGGTGTCATTGAGATTCCATTTATTTTTTTAATGCAATTTCCTGTGTCAAAGTATATATTTTTGTCCAAATATCACAAAATATCACATGGTTTGCATATATATAACCATGAGACTCAGACCTTTCCGACAATATGTTTTTGTCAAGATTAGAAAAAGTTTTTAATATAAAGTAGTTAAATAAATATGAAACATGACGACGCCACTAGCTTGGGGAGGAGCAAGCTAGAATAATTTAGAGCACCATTTCCATGGTAACACAAGGTCTGATTTCAAAATGGTGAATCTTGAGTTTGTAAGCTTTCCAATTATATATAGTTTGTCTACATTAGCTCAGGAGAACTATAGGATATAATTGTTTTAAACATGCAGTGGCAAATGGGCCGTGCAGTTGTAATGCATTTAGGTCTGCATTTTAAAAGATATATAAAATGGCAAATCAAATATACTCATCAAATCAAATATACATGCACACACTTTTATTCAGTTAATGTGGACCAAACACTACACCTCTTTGTGCTTGTTGAAGATTTAATTCCAAAACCATGAGCATTAATGGGGGTTGGGTTGTTGCTATTGAAGCTTTCACTCTAACAAGAAGATTTTATACTAGGTGTTGGAAAAAGGTGTAGAGATTTGCTCTCAATCAGACAAATAAGCATCATTGAGGTGAGGCATTAAGATTCTAGCTCCCAGTCAGTTTCAATCCCACCCAAAGGGGATCACTGATGTGTAGGTTGATGCTTTGTGCAGTCTAGTCAAGCTCACTGCACCATTTTAATTTTAATTCTAGCTTGATGTATATGGCTCTATGTTTGATTTTACACACCTGTCAGCCCTTGGGTGCAGAAGAAACAGCCAAAGTTGTTCGTTAGAATAAACTTTTGGGCAATTATTATTGGGAGTTATGTACACACACTTCTTCCCTGTGTTTAAATAATGCCATGTGGGAAAGAATGTTGGGTATCACTGGGAGTTTGAGTTCAGATTAACAGAACTGTCCTTCCCTGTCATGTCCAAGGATTCCACCAGAAGGGCCATCTCAGACAATTCATTGGCACTTAAACCAGAATAGAGTGAGTGAAAAAGAGGTTGAGAAATTCTTCAAAACACCACCAACATTTTGACATGCTGTGCAACATGTCAAAACTCCTCTGTCAAAACAGTATGCTCAGTTATGAGTTACATTGCAAGAGCAAATAAAAATACACAATGTTCATAAATTACAGAACATTTACAACATTATAGAACTAGATTTTAAACAAAAGCATTAGAATAGCATGGAATTAGCCACTAGCTGTAGCATGAACTCACCCCACACCTGCCAAAGCAGTGAAACAGTGGCCTCTGGTGACAAACACCCTGAACTGCAAATGACTGGACCATGTGATGGTTCAAGGTTTTATCAGATCTACACGGTGTACAGCGGATGCTGTTTAAATATTAATAATTTATCTTTTTTTTTGTCTAATCAAAAAACAAACTGACATAAATAAATGACAACATTTGATCATAAAAAATAAACTTGCAGACTTCCCAGTCTAAAAAATTATTAAATCTACCAGCATGACCCCTGTATCTATAGAGGCTATATTATGAAAAGTATTTTTTATGTTTCAATGTGCTGTATTGAACTGGATCCATGAATGGAACAGGATAACATCCTTTCAGTCTTCAATAGCTTTCTTCATTGTCGGTAGTTTTTGGTCTCAAATTTTATCTTGAATAATGGTTAAAGTTAGACGAGAGGCCGGGAGATGTGCAGGCTAAACAATTTCCATTTCCGTCATACATTGCAGCTGCTAATTGCATGAGTCAGTGTGACTGAGAGCCTCAAAGCATCCATTCAATTTTCTGAAATGGCCTACCCAAACAAAAAGGACTCATTTATATAAAAACCTTCAGCAAAATGAAACATACAGTCGAATCAGAAAGTATGTGAAAAACTTCTGAAGCAAAATTATATCTAGCTACAGCCGTGGCAAAATGCAACATTCAGCAATCTGCCATTGGTGCTGTAAGTAGGGTAAATTCTTTCCCTCACAAAGCCACAAGAGCCCCATCCACTCCTACCACATCTCCTTGAAGATGATTCCCTGCGTATTTTGTGTGAGGTCTAATTTACAAGATCATGGATGAGTCTTGTTATTTCTGCTAGATAAGTGAATGGAATACTATTCCGTCAGTACTTTTAGCTTAATGAGGCCAAAATGTGTGTTGATGATTATTACTGTAATCAGTTCTCTTACATTTAGCAAAGAAAAAATAACTTGTGGTGATTGTAGAGATGCGTATATTATATTATGAAAAATGTCTTAATTGTTATATTGCTTAAATGTTAATACAAACATCTAATCAGCCAATCAAATGGCAGCAACTCAATGCATTTAGGTCCTGTCCCAAATGGCACCCTAAACCGCATGTCCTCACTTTCACAACGTAATGCCGGTTTGACTGCCGGGAAGAAGTCCGCATGCGTAACCTGCACCAGTGCGGCCTCGGCAGAATTGCGCATCGAGGGCACATATCGACCTCTAAGGGGGCACTCTCGAGCACCCTTCTGAGACCTAAAATGACGAATGGGACACCCTGCGGTCTCGTGGGCTTAACAGATACACGCACGTAGCGGCCATTGTAAGGCCACAAGACCAAAAGTGCACATGAAGTGTACCATTTGGGACAGGGTCTAAGACATATAGACATGGTCAAGATGATCTGCTGTTCAGAATGGGGAAAGAAAGGTGATTTAAATTGCGTACCGGTTGCGTACCGTACCGGTTGTTGATGCTGGTCTGATTATTTCAGAAACTGCTTATCTACAGTACTGGGATTTTCATCCACAACCATCTCTAGGGTTTACAGAAAATGTTCCGAAAAAGAGGAAATATCCAGTGAGCGGCAGTTCTGTGGGCGAAAATGGCTTGTTGATGATGCCCGAGGTCAGAAGACAATGACCAGACTGGTTTGAGCTGATAGAAATCCAGTAACTCAAATAACCACTTATTACAACCGAGGAAAAGAAGAGCATCTCTGAACACAAAACATGACGAACCTCACAGCAGATGTGCTACAGCAGCAGAAGACCATACCGGAGAGCCACTCCTGAGAGCTAAAAACAGGAGACTAAGGCACAGTGTCTGAAGAGTCTCCGTTTCTTCTGTGACATTCAGATGGTAGGGTCAGAATTTGGCAGAAACCACATGAAAGCATAGATCCATCCTGCATTGTATCAAACTTCCAGGCTGCTTTTAGTGGTGTAATGCTGTGGGGGACATTTTCTTGCCACACTTTGGGCCCCTTAATACCAATTGAACATGGTTTAAATTCCTCTGCCAACCTGGGTATTGTTGATTACCATGTCCATACCATTATGATCACAGTGCACCCATCTTCTGAGGGCTACTTCCAGCAGGACAGTGCATCATATCACAAAGTTCAAAACATCTAGTGAGCACAGTGAGTTTTCTATCCTTAAATGGCCTTCACAGTCATCAGATCTCAAGCCAATGTGGTGGAATGGGAGATTTGCGTCATGACAAATCTGCAGCAACTGTTTGATGCGATCATCTAAATACAGACCAAAGTCTCTAAAAGACCGTGTTGAATCTTTGCCATGAAGAATTAAGGCAGTTCCTTTTATGGGTCTTGAGAGAAGAAATGACATTGGTGTCAAAGGCCTTTTCTGAGCCATCGGATTTCAACACTAATATCTTCATCTCTGTCTGAAGATGAACGGAGGTCTTATGGGTGTCCAACGACATGAGGGAGAGGAATTAATGACTCAATTTACATTTTTGGGTGAACTAACCCTTTAAGATCAGATTCTGCAGGTAAAATTACAATAATAAGGTGACTTGACTTGAACTTGACTAGACCTACTACAGGACTTGACTTAGTTGACGTAGCCTGTGACTTGACTTGATTTAACTTGCTTAGGAAAAAATTACATGGGACTTACTTGAGACTTGAAGGTTAAGATTTGAGACTAAGGGTGCGTTCACACTTGTCATGTTTGGTTCAATTGAAACAAACCCTGGTGCGGTTGCTCGGTTAGTGCGGTTCATTTGAACATATGTGAACGCTGCCATCCGAACCCTGGTGCGCACCAAACAAGCGGACCGAGACCGCTAAAAAGATGGGTCTCGGTCCGCTTCCAAACGAACTCTGGTGCGGTTCGATTGATATATGAACGCAACATGGACCAAAAACATGTAAATGGACCAAAAACCAGACGTAATGTCACAAGATGCGACGCATAATGCAGCTGATTTGACGACGCGGAAAGATCGATGTATCCAAAATGAGTAACTTTAACGTTAGAGGGCAAACGTGGAGCAACAAGGAAGTGCCTAATCAATGTTTGGTCAGACGAGCATGTTTCGAAAATGCTAGAAAAAACACACAAAAAGCATACCTGGCTCTTCTCATCAAAGTTCCTGTGTTGCCCATTATTAGCAGGTACAGACGACAGAACGGCGTCTCTGTTCTGCACAACGGAGGAAATCCTGCTGCTGTTTTGAATGTTTTGAACATTTTATGAGCTCTTCATGAGTTCTCAGCGGGTAAAAATAATGCCACATGTACACGCATAAAATGATCGCGTTTAATCCAGCACACAGCGTTGTTTTGAACATTTCATGAGCTCTTCATGAGTTCTCTGGTAAAAAATAATGCCATATGTGTTACACGCATAAAATGATCGCGTTTAATCCAGCACACAGCGTTGTTTTGAATGTTGTGAACATTTCATGAGCTCTTCATAAGTTCTCTGGTAAAAAATAATGCCATATGTACACGCATAAAATGCCCGCGCGTGTAATCCGCACACAGCATTGTTTTGAATGTTCGGTAAGCGATCTCCTACGTCATATAAACCGACCAATCCGGTTGTGAGCGTCTCCGTGTGCCTTTGGTTCGGTAACTTTAGGTTCGCTGTTAAAAATGCCCGTGTGAACGCTAAGCAGACCAGGACTATTATGTTTGTTACTTGCTTGAGACTTGCACATGTGTGTCCCATTTCTGATTGATTCTACATTAAATGCAGATTGTGGTTTGAAAACGCCCCACTGATTGGGAAACACCCACCAGTGTTCTGCAGAGATACACACCTGAATGACCTTGTGCTCATCAATTACAAATCACTGTTAATTCAATGTCACTGTCTCCACCCATGTGTGCTGTTGACTTTCATCAAAGTATCAATGCTGATCCAACATACTTTAAACATTGAACTGTCAATCTCAACCAAAATGATGGGTTGGATCAAAACTCAACATTGTATTATCATGCTGTCTGGGGAGTGTATTTGCTGACATGTTTTTTTAAATATTAACAAAAAAATAGATAAAACTATTTGCTGTGGTCATATAACACACCATGAATGTAAACATGTGAACAGCCATATATATTCCAATCATTTGACTCAAAGTCTTGGTTAAGACGCAGACACCAAACCACGTTATTCAAATTTGTGACCATTCACTCGTTCGCCATTAATTCTCTCTTCTCCATTGTCCAGGCAATTTCACCACTTACAACAGTTACAAGAACGTCTTTTACCCTGGGTCACAATTACCACACAAGCCTTTGGTTCCCAGGCAGAGAGTCATATGTCAAGCCCATTATAAGGCCTGTGATTGAGGTTTCATTTTTTGCATCCAATTCAAAAGTGTGCCTTGGAGAAGCGCTGGCAATTTGAGTTGTAATTGTAGTCAAGATCCGTTTAGTCACCGGAAAACTGCAATTACCCTCGAGATGGATCCGCCTGTGTGAATCTGTCTGCTCTTTCTGAGGCATTCTGTGACCATAGGAGGCTTATGTCAGAGTTGATACACATGCTATTATCACTCTCTGTTTAGTTGTGAACATACAAATACCCATAATGACTTAAATATTTTATTGCCAAAAATCATCATTCCTTCTTGTTCTTGTTTGTTTATCCAGCTTTTTGTGGTAAATTTGGTTTGCTAAGTGATGTTGTGAATGCACACACTAACAGCAAGAGTCAGTCTCTTGATTCAAAAGTGTTTCTTTCAGAAAAAAAAAGTATTTGCACAATAAAAGCAGTCAAAAGAGGGATGTGAGGAAGAAAAAATATCATACGAAACCATCACAAACGAGACTTGCTGGGATTTTGTGCTGCCCTCTGAAAGGGTGAAATTGCAATATTCCTCCCATAGTTCCTGCTCTCACAAATCAATTTGTGTGGAGGGAAGATGAAACTCATTTTCACAATTGTTTCATTGAAAAAGTAACAAACAGACATACTTATTCGGCTCTCTTTTTCCTTTTCTACATTCGATAAGTTTCATCATGTGACCAACATCCATTTACTATTTCTCTCAAACTGCATCGTTTTCTCTTCTCTATTTTTCCTTTTTCATAATTTACAGACACCATAATTCAATATGTAAGAAATCTGCTTGGCCCATAAATTAATATAGCGTAACCCCATAAAAAGTCATTAAAACAATAAACCACATAAAATAATTTATACATTAATGATGTAGCACTGAAAAGATTGAATTTATAATGAACATATTAACGAATGCTGCCAGATGTCCACACAAAGTTTCAGGACTGTACGTGTTATAAGCCAAGTAGGCCTGTAATTGAAGAATGTACTCCACTTCATTTAAGATTTCATAATTTGCTTCAGAAACATAGACGAGCACTAATAGATATCTCAAAAGCCTTAGAGAAAGCTGTCAGAAGAAATATACCCCTTCATTACCCTATTCTAATAATCAGTTCTGCCACCTGTTAGGTGCCAGGCATGTACATTAATAATTCTTGTCTCTGTCTTACGGTTTTAGTTACTGGCTGAATTATACACCAGACATCTCATCCAATGAAGTCCACCCACTGGCGGTCTGCCATGCTTATGAAATCAGTGCGAGCCTGTACAAAGTTCTTTTTTTTTTTTTTTTACTTGAAAATGGTGCCTGACCTCCTGAAACCATAATTGGATTCAAGCTGTTCCTTCACTCATTTTGGAAGGAATACTGCAACTAACATCTCTCAATCTCACAGAGTCTTTTGAATCTGAGTGAGCTGTATGCAACAAAGTGACCACTTACCATGCGTTTTGCTGAGCTGTCACTTCTACAGTAATGACTGAAAGTGCTTCCACAAAGAAAGGGATTCAGGGCTCTCAGTCCACCTCAATGAATGCTCCTTTGGTCCGGAAGCTGAATTTATTTTTTTTATTTATTTATTTATTTTTTACCAGGGATATACACTACCGTGTATGTTTTTGAAAGTATCTTATGATAAAAGATAATGTTGTGAAGTATTACAATTTTATTAACTTTTATATTTTAATATATTTTAAAATTGAATGTATTCCTAATGGCAAATCTAAATTTTCAGCAGCCATTACTTACAGTCTTCAGTGTCACATAATCCTTCAGAAACATTTTAATATGCTGATTTGCCCGGCGTTGTCATACTCATATTCTATTCACAATATGAGTCTGATACTGCTCCATATGATTATGGGGCGTGTTTCAACCGAACCAGGAAAGACCTCAATTGGATAGACCTACAGCCAATAAGAGCAATGGAGAAAGTGACTTATGTTGAGTAATGCATAGTGGTCAACAGAACTCAACTGTGCACACACTGAAAGAAGTAGAAGAAGATGCTATTGTAGAGCATAGTTACTCCAAGTCGGGACCAAACTTCCCGACCTCAAATGTTCTGAATTATGAATGTTGGAAACAGAAGTGGTTCGATTTTTGCAGAAACTGTAATACAGTTTTTTTTTTAAGGATTCTTTTTGATAAATATTAAGTTAAAAAGAACAGCATTCATTTGGACAGCATTTATTAGAAATATTTAGCAGATATTTAGCAGAGGCGGACAGCATTGAAGTATTTTTACTTTACAAGTAATTTTGTTTCTCAAGTATATGTACTTTATCAGTGTTCTTCTTTGGAAAACTTTTACTTCACAACATACATTCCAAAACATAATGTACTTTTTACAGCAATACATTTCATATTGAATATCATTTAATACTTAATTACATTTGGAATGCAGTGAAGTAAAAGTTTCCTAAAGAAAAACACAGATAAAGTATACACTTAAAAATTTACTTGAGTAGAAAGTAAAAATACTCTGTCCGCCTCTGATATTAAGTAACACTATAAATCTATTTACTGTCAGTTTCAATCAATTTCATATACATCCTTGCTGAAAATAAATGTTTTAATTCAGATTCATAGCTAAATTGTAACAATTGCTGAAAATAATAGAAAAAATAATACAAGCAAATGAAAAGTGTTATAAGTTACAAACTATGGCCAAAGCAGACATTGATAATCCACAGTCATATGATTACTTTACTGCAGTGAAAATGCAAAAATGCATTACCTACACATTTTGTCTAAAGTGAGTTTTAGACTATAATATCAACTACAGAAAATTGGTGTGAAAATTGATATCACTTAAATCAAAATTTGAAGTTTCAGTGTTGGGGTAGTTTGCTTAAGTTAGCCTTAATAAAGAAATATTACTGTCCAAAAAAGCAACAATTTTGTCTGTAATTACTCTCAGATGCACTCAAAGTTTACCCTCACTAAAATGATGACTCATATGAGATGATCAGTCTTCTAGAAATGCGGTTGTATTCTACATGGAGCCGGTTGCCCCTTGCTACTACTACTGACTTCAGCTGAACAACAGCCGACTGTAAAGCTGCTTTGAAACAATATGTATTGTATAAAGCACTATATAAATAAAGGTGACTTAACTTGACTACTAATGATAATAATAATGTTTTTCTTCATACAGCACATTTGTGGTCAAGGCTATAAACACAAACAGACCAAATTATTTAAGACAAAACAAAACAACAGAGCCAGAGTCGACAGCATAGAATGAGGCATGGATCAGAATGTGAGCACCCATATTTTTTATTAAAGTGGTCGATTTGATTTCTCATCAAATGTCTGCATATCATATCATATGGAGAGAAGTTATCTGCACCATAAATGTCTTTACACCTTTAGAATCAATTGTAGAAACTATTTATGCTTAAAATTGCAGCTATATGAGCAGTGATCAATGATAAAGTAAAAATGGACATGCAGGTGAGAACCAGAATAAATGAGCACCATTATGAGCAGAATATTAAGGTGTCTGTTGCAGTCAGGCTGGAATGAGGATGAGCAGTGAGTGCCTTTGAAAGGACAGTGGCCCTGGGGGTGACCCTATTAAAATGGCAATCATGCAGACCTGTCCTCAATTTCCTCTGCTGGTTTCTCCTATGAGAAGATAACACTTCCAGTTCATATCAGTCAAGAGTGAGCAGTGACTGCATCATATTAAATAATTATTCGTCTTTAAGAATCAGTGTTATATAATGGCTTTTTAAATGGAGGAAGTAGTGCCTCTCTTAGGTTTAGATGGGTGGGAATTAATATCACCATTCTGTCATTTCTAGCTCAACTTAATTTTTTTCGGTGTCTTTTTTTAATGGTTAGGAAGCTCCCTGAGGATTACGGTTACTTGACTGTCACGGAGGAAAAATCTATTAGAATGAGCTGACATAGGTATATTTCATACAGGTTTTGATGACAACCTGATCAATGACCTACTCGCACTTGTATACGGCTGAAACCACTGTCAGTATTTTGCTCGTTGACTTCTATAATGCTTCTGCTTCTCCAATTTGGGATTAAACCCAGGTTGATGTAAGTGAATCTTCCCACAGTCTACTAGATCACAGATTACCTCACTAGCAGGTGGCAGTTCAGGATGCTCCAGATGTATGTGAGATGATGAGATGGTGTAGTGAATAACAGCGGAGTAACACTGGGTTCTGTACTGGCCCCTTTTCCATTCGTCCACTATGTGGTTTCGTATTTTACATTTAGCAGATGCAAAGTATAAGTTTATGCAAAGTAACTTACAGTACATACATTATTTTTCAATCTATTTGTTCCCTGGGAACTGAGTCCATGGTTTTAGCATTGTTAGCTGTTTAACAGGAACACTTTAAGACTCAGAGCATTAATTTGCTTAGAAACAGTACCAAAGTCTTGTTTTTCATTTAAAAACAAACAAAAAAGAATGTCTGCATGCAAGTAGCAATCAGTGATAATTTGGTAGTGTCACAGCATAACCACATGAAAACAAATGTGCGTTTAAAGGGGAAAAAATATGTTTATGAATGTTTCGCATTTTGGCTGGCCACAACCTTCTTCCATATCAAGATAACAAGTGTCAAACAGAGAGCGCACACACTAATTATCCTTATGCAAACCGAGTCTGTGATAGCTGGCATGCTTAACATACTAACTCTGTGCCCCAGATGCATTATAATAACAGCTTCATCGTAATGTTGTTTATCTTTCAGCCTTTGAAACCGAGAGAACAGAGAGTGTTCGGTGGAGAGTTGCAGGCCTGGTCCTTTCCCTAATGTCTATTTTGCTCATTGAGCCAAATGACAAGAACGAAGACAATAGGCTTTGCCTATTACATGCCACTTCAAGGTTTATAGAAGCCGGTAATATGGTATCCAGAGCATTTTATGTTCAGAATTAGGGCACCTCTGTGGTTTCAATAGAGGAGGGGGCAGGATGAGCTCTGGTGAGACTTCAAATAACAAAAATGAATACAAGCCAAGTCTCACCATTATGAAAGCATGTCAAATCTATGAAGCCTGCTGCATTGCCATTCGAAGAGGAAATGTCAGGGATACAGCAATACACAAAAGCAATTATCT